>NW_004949217.1:366044-400404 GCF_000317375.1 Microtus ochrogaster | reverse complement strand
GCTGGTGAACCAGTCCATGTGCTTTAGATTTTATCATCTGGTGTGAAGATGTGTCCTTATGAAATGATTCCTAACGTGAAGTAACTTCTTTTATACTAGGGTCTTCCTGGTCCGCAAGGCCCTATTGGTCCTCCAGGGGAAAAAGTAAGTTGTTGTATTATTTTCAAAATCTCTGGTAATCTAGTATGTACCTGCAACACTCAGCGGGTGTTTGTCCTGCTCCTCTGGATATCTCCTTACATAGTATTTTATCAAAGCAGTATAGTAACCTGAAGTATAGCATAAATGTTGGTTAAAATTCCTTTACACACTTTAAGATGTAAATTAAAAGAATGTAGGGTTACTAGATCTTACCAGATTGCAATATTATTAAAAAATGGTGATTTCAGACACTGAGATGAGTGTGTGATTTTGCTTTGTTTTGGTTCATCTTTACTTTATCATTATTTAAAAACGATAGTTCGACTCAAAGTATGCAGACTGTGAGCTTCCATACTGATAGAACTAGGCATTCCGAATGGATGCTGTGGAACCTCACTTTAATTTTACATTTTCAGTATCCAACGTATGTTATGTGCTTCTTTATCTCCAATACAAAACATCTGTGACAGCATTATAACTAGAAAAACAGTTAATATAATCTTCATGTCTGGTTGGTTATGGTATGTGATACTTTCATTTACTTCCAATATATTTTAATAAAATAATTTGAACCACTTATTTTTATTTCCTCGAGTGACACATCGACATACTAGTTTTCCCACATCCTCATTAACACATGTCTCTCTTGTTTCTTGTTATTGACCATTCCTCTTGAGGTTCATCATGCTCATACTTAGTGTTTCCTGTTCTTGGCTCCTTTTGTTTTAACAGCTTATTGGTAATTTTCACGAATCTCTTTCCTTTTCCTTTTTTTTTTTCAAGACAAGGTTTGTCTGTGTAGCCCTGGATGTCCTGGAACCCACTTTGCTGAGATTAAAGGCATGAGACACGACCACCATTTTTTCTTCCTTTTTTCTTTGTGACAGGAGCTCACCACATCACTCTGTCTGACCTGAAACTCTGTATAGTCCTGGTTGGCTTCTAACTCACTGTTACCTGCCTGCTTCTGCCTCCTGAGTGCTGAGAGTAAAGGGGTGCACCACCACACTTGTGCAATTTGCACCCTCCTTTCTTACGGGATTATTGAAGTGCTCTATTTATGTGGATACCTTGCAGTATAGTAGTGGTGCTGAAAATACAGCATGAGATTTAGATACATCCCGAAGATTATCTTAAGCCATTTATTTAGCCAAGCAGTATATCACTGAGCAGAACTCTTCTTCTTGGGTCTTTATTTTAGATCAGTGACTTTTAAAATTTATTACTTTTATCTTTTATCTAGCACTTCATAAACATCCCTTGTTCATTATAAAAAAACATTGAAATATGTTCCTATTAAATTTCCAACAGAACTTTATTATGTGTTCCTTGGATTGTTAAGAGAAGTTTTCTCCTTGGGAGAATGGGTGTGTTTGAATTCCTGTTGCTGAGCCCCAACTAAGATATATGGTTTGGCTCATTGCAGCTATTGTTCACATGTAATCCAGGATTTTCTCTGTTCTGAGCATATCTTCTTGGAAAATTCTAAGATAGTCAGGCTTTTCCCATCAGAATAATAATAAATTCAAATGACAAATATATAAATATTATATATGGCATGTACTTAATATTTTGTCTCTATCTGGCAGTATTTTATTTACTTCTCTTCTGTTATTCTGTCTAAAACACTTCTTACTTTAAACTTGGTGAATAAGAAGTCTCATGTATAATTTAACATTCAGATGTGATCTATTCGTATTAGATGTTTTAATCTCTAGGAACTTTCATATAAAGTTATTATAGCTTATGTTTTATTCTATTTCTAATAAAGGTTACTACTGGTTTGCAGTGATAAATTACCTCTGCTATTTATTCTGACATTTTTGACAAGTAGAACATTTACTGTGATTTAATATGTGAGTTCAGAGTTCATATTACTCACATGTTAATTGATTTACAGAAAACAAACGATGTGTCTGCATGAGCTCAGTGAGAAATACCCAGACACAAAGTAAATGTTTGTTAAAGTCAGTGACTTTGAAGACTTGAATGTGTATCTAGATGCATTCAAACTCTGATTCTGTCATGGAATAGCAGATGTTGGTATTTCCCAGGACTCACTGAGACAAAGTGGATAATGCATATAAATTGCTTCACATCGTACACAGAAGCACTTCATAAATTTTAACTTTTATTAAAATATGAAACATATGACATTCGTTCATCTTTATTTCCACCTCACCAGGGACAACACAGGGAGTTAAGGATGCAGATAAAACTTTCTGTTGTGAGGAAACCTCCATTCAAAAGGAGATGGATTGAGTTCAGTTTCATTAAAAAATCATCTTATTTTGCCAGAGTTTTAACATTTCTGGTATTTTCTCAAATATATATCAATGGCAAAGGTTCATGCAGCATTGCTTGCCAAGTCATTGTCACCTCTGCTGGTAATAGTAATGAATCGATTTATTCTTTGTTGGCGTACTGGTTTGTTTTGAAGAAACAAGGCTAATGTCTTGAAAATAAAGAATAATTTAAGTGACGTGCAAAATATTTCAATTAAATATTTAGTATTTTCTGGTAATAACTGTAGAATGTGGTAGGGCTGCAGATTGGTGAAAGAAATTGAAATTTTAAGGCTTTCCAAAAGGTAATTTAGGGTATAAAAACGTTTCTCAAAAGGCGATTTTTTTTTTCTGCTTTTTGGTCCACATGATTTAATTGGTGCTTTCTTATGAAGTTCTGTAGGTCAAGTAAACATGAGTGCAATGCTTATGGTCAATAGCCTCTAATAATAGAAATACTGGAAGCTGTGTTGCAGACTGGGATGCACTGATGACGTTCCTCTGTTAACTATTTTCCTGTCCTGGCTAGTTAAATGAACTGCAAGCAGTACTGCCTTGGCATTGATATAATTAATGTTCCCATTAGAATGCCTAATTTTCTCCTAAGAATGAGTATAACTGTAGTGTTTGTCTTTGCAGTGTTTTAAATTTATCAATGATGGAGTGACATGAAATTAGAGACTCTCAGGACAGAAAGAACTAAAATGACCCATTGGGCAGCTCCATGTTAGTTCTATGTTAGATGTGTATTACTTTATGTACCACGTACATCAACACAAATGTACATAACTTCAGGTCCTAATAACCGACACAGAAACCTCACACATTTACAAGAACTGTTTCAGAATCTGATATTCCATCACTGGAACTCCAAACTGTATCCATGACTATTAATGATGGTACCATCTAAGAAACATCCTTAGGCAGACAACTACATCATGATGTAAACAGCACAAACAGCACATATACCCATCTAGTTGACATAGGCCAGTGACCTGATGCAGCAGCCTCTTGTCTGATGGAAGAGATGTATATGGGGCTGACAATATGAGAATAATGTTTTATAGTAAACTTATTCTTCAGTAAGTAGAAGAGTTGGACTCTAAAATAAAAACACGTAGTATAGTAAACATGGTAGTTATTATTGTACTCATTCTTAGCCATAATCAAGTCACATAGTATATATAGTTATGTATATAATACCGTTATAAAACCAATCACACAATGCATTTGTATGTATCACTACAAATACCCTGGAAATAAGTTTTTGCCTCTGATTTTACAAGGACAGCATCAGGAATTTTTCATCTTTATTTTAATCCTATGGGGCTACAATTGTATATTCAGTCCATTATTTACCAAGCATTCGATAGAGCTTATGGCTGCACCTTACTTAGGTATCAATATAGTGTTGTCGATGGAGTATCGAAAGCTTTACTTCTCTGTGTTGGGAGTGAGGGAATGCATTTCTCATCTTCGTTATTTGCATTTTTGCTCTGTTAATACAAGTTTATTGTACCAGTTAAAAACTAATGCGTCAACTTGAACAAGGAAAAATTTAGAATGGCTAAGCTGACTAAACGTAGCATATTTTTTATCTTTTGACATCTGTTGACTTTGCCTTTCATTTGTTTTAATAGAATGTTATCAAGTATTTAGAACACATTCTGCATGTCTTACATATAGAAGCCACTGTCTCAAGTTCACACCGTGCTTGCTGTGCTGTGCTGATATGCACAATGTAGAGCCTTTCATAATTAACTTTCTTTTAAACCAAATTCTCTCCTCTTTTTGATTAGGGTCCACAAGGAAAGCCAGGGCTTGCGGGGCTTCCCGGTGCTGATGGGCCTCCCGTAAGTCAATGCTGTCTCTCTCCCCATTGACATTTCCATATGCAGTCTTAGAAAATAAATTTTACAAGATTCTTGGAAATGATTACATGTAGGCAGTAATAAGAAGGAATCGATCCAGTAATTAAGCCATGGTTTCTTTATAATGCAATATCATTTCTTTATGTCAATTTTGTTGAGAATTCTTCAGTAAAATCACCATAGCCTCTAAAGTCATCCACACTCTGAACACCAGTACCTGTGCAAATGCCTCCTTCCTAATTCCACATGTTCCTCTCTGCCAACTATTTCAGACCGTTTTTATTTCCAGTGATTGCGATGTTTAATAAACAGACACTAAGTGCAGTGAATGAGCTCATCCACTTTTTAACTTACCCCTCGGAGTCTGCCAGTCTTAGGATTTTTATTGCTGTGATCAAACAGCATGATCAAAAGCAACCTGGGGAGTAATGGGCTTACTTACTTCCAGGTAACATCACTTAGGAAAATCAGGACAAGAACTCAAGCAGGGCAGGGACATAGGAAAGAAATGATGCAGAGGGCCTGGAGGAGTTCTGAGCGTGTCTCGCTTCGCCTGCTTTCTTATAGCACTCAGGACCACTTGTCCAGGCTTGGCACCACACACAATGGGCTGGGCTCTTCCAATCACCAATCCAGAAAATGCCACACAGGATTATTTATAGCCTTGTCTGGTTGGACCATTTTATCAGTTGAGATGTCCTCTTCACAAAGGAGTCTAGCTTGTGTAAGTTGACCTAAAACCAGACAGCAGAGAGGCCAGGTCACATACACGGCATTTGTTAATTTCTTCACGTAATGTCCACAAACATTCTTTAGACATTAGATATCCTTCAGCCTCTAGAAATGTAGAAAAATCTGTTTTCAACCTTCGTTTTAAAATTATTATTGATATTTTCTCTTGAAATTTATTTAAATTTGTGATGAGCAAGAAAAAAATTATTGTGCTATTTCTATATTCAGCTATAGAATATATTTGTAATAAAACTACATTTTTATTTATGGAATCTCAATTGCATAATAATCTGATTAGTGTCTTTGATCTTTCTATGTATTTCCAACGCTTGCTCCCTGCTACCATTTGAAGATTTATGTATACATCATCCCTTTATTTACATACAGAATATAAATCATATGTAACTTCCTGTGTGTGAGAATTTGAAGCTGAATTGATAATAGCAGGATATAATACTTTGCGTGCTTTCCCCAAATTCTTTCAAAATGATTCCATATTTAATGAAGCATGTACCCATCAAATCTAATCTTATGTTTTTCTCTAACAGGCAGTTTCCAATATTTCTGAAAGTCATGAAACTTGTACAATTCTCCAATAATTAAAAAAATAAATCATGCGATCTCAGACGTTTTTAGAAAAATGGGGAAGAATCTAACAAGATTAACAGACACAATCAATACTACATCTTCACCAGTGTGTTTGTTTGCTCCATGTAGGGTCACCCTGGAAAAGAAGGCCAGTCAGGAGAAAAGGGGGCCCTGGTAGGTACCAAGCATCTGTCTGAAGAGCCTGCCAATTATAAGGTCTTTTCAATATAAGTATTTTGTTATAACCAACAGGTATACCTAGGAAATAGAATTTATCATCATTTTTGTATAAATAATTCTCATGGTGGTAGATTTGCATGCTTTATATTTAGTGTAGATATATAAATTATGATGAGTTCTAATAAGAATTACTTAATATTTATATATTATTTATGTAAATATTAAATTTTTGCCTACTACCTAAAATCATTATTTTCAGTATGTGAATAAATAATATTATCACTGTACCACATAGTTAAGTCACAATGGATCTTTTTCAGGGTCCTCCTGGTCCACAGGGACCTATTGGCTATCCTGGTCCCCGGGGCGTAAAGGTAAACCCTAAATTATCTGCACATTATTTCATTGCAAGGTGCAGTGTCATTGTCTTTTAATGTTTTTATTTTATTCCATAGGGTGCAGATGGTGTCAGAGGTCTCAAGGGATCTAAAGGAGAAAAGGTAAAATGTGATTTTTTTTAGGTGATTTTGATATCCAAGCATCCAGCATATCAAATTAAAGTGTATTCAACAATTATTTTTCTACTTGAAATATACAGATCAGTTACTTTCTAGCCAGACGTTGCAAGTATAAGTTTGTCACCAAGGCCATAAAAATAGATGCAAAAGAATGTCAAGTTAGCCACAAATACCCCTTTAATTACATGTGTCTAATTTGATCAAATCACAGGTTCATCTGTCTGCATGGTTGGCTACGGCATGGGGACAACTTCTAGTTATAACAGGGTTCAGTCACTTTTATCTGTACTAAAATCCCAGAGATGCTAAACTGAAGTTAATAGAAAATATAACTTTTATTTGTTACTGTGAAAAAGAAGTTGTATGTGATGCTGCATGGTAGCAATGCTATTATTGGGAGGAAATAAAATTAACGCCAAACAGAGGTAGAGAAATGCAGGCGCCTCAGTCTGTGGAAGGCTCTGGCTCCTTAATAAGTCTTTTGGAGACTGCCTGTCTTTTTCCTAAAGAACAATGCTTTTTTAGTCTATTTGGACATTCCTAAATCCTTCAAAGATAAACTTTCAGTGCAAAGAAGCTACTTCTGACTATCAGGATTAGGCTAATTCATACTATAATTCCATAACTTTTCAAACACAAAGTGTAAACACAGGCCTTTTATTAGCAGTTTGGTTGAGGTAAGTATGGTTCTTTATTTTAATAATAATACTGCATTGGTTTAAAAGGAATGATTTATTTTTCAATCATAATATTATGAGTGAATATTGAATATATTTGGTATTAGGTGGGTTTAGATAACTAAACATAAATTACTATTCTTACTAAAATTTATTTGGTGGAGAAAATACTCCTGGGAGATACTAAAGGTGTGCAAGGAATTAATTGTATTCCTGAAAATAATGTGTTGCACTTTCATTTAAGTTAGCTACTTTGAAGATAATCCTAATTCATCTTGATCATCATTGGATAAACATGGCTCAAAATCTTTCTGTTGTGACAGGGCAGCAGTGGTGGTCTGGCAGTGCTGAACTTAAGTTTCTGTATTGTATGTTATCTATGCTTTGACATATGTATACATTCATGTTAAACATTTAAATACCAATTCAATTTTCCTACTGGATTATTAAGTGGACAATATTTAAAAGAAACATTGAAGGCATAAGTCACAAGAGCAGGGGAAGGAGAGGTCCTAAAACCAAACGTTGGGCACCAGGTGAAGGTGTAAGTCACAAACAATGCCACACTACTTTGGAATTATGATTAATAGGGTGGTATTTATTTAAAGGGGAAAAAACTTACAGATCACCGTCCCAGCGGAGCAGGAAATGAAGAGAGACAGGAGAGGGAAGTGGCCGCTTTTTTAAAGGGAGAGAGACCACGCCCCAATGGGCTGGTATCTCAGCGGCTATAGGCTGGAGGAGCGGAAGGACCTCCCGCAACAAAACGTGTTTAGTTGAGGTGCCATGCGGTAAATTTCTCGAGGGAGAATTCATTTCAGAGTGACAGACAGATAATTCTGGATGAGGAGAAGCAAATGAGAAAACATTTTTGCAAATAAATGTAGCACAGTTCTGCGTTGAACCAGCAAGAGATTATTAGTTACTTTGAGTTGTGTTTTGTCGAAGAAGAAGCAATAGATACAATGAAAAATCATTAGAAGTTTGAATCAGAGTGCAAATTCTGTATGCCGACAACTAAGGTAATTGAGTCAAAGGGAAACTTACAGTTTGAAGCTTCACTTTTAAATCTAAATCGCTAAATGCTCTGCCTTTGTTTCTAACTAATAGAAAATAAACCTTAATTTTGAGAATTATTGGTAAATGAATGAAAGTTTTTAAACAGAATTATTCTCCTTTACACCATGTTGCCATGAAATTGAATATACATTCTTCTTTTCAAAAATATAAAATTAGGTTATACAGCCCGTGATATATCAAAAGGAGACAGAAAGGTTGCTAAAGATCAGTGAGATCAGTAGTAGATGCTTTCTGAGAATGCACAAGTAAGTGAGTGAAATCCATAACCTCAAACACCTGAAAGTAAATAAAACACCCTTCTTACTCTGTAATGGTGTTTATGCTTATGAAATAGCGAAAGAGGAAGTTAGCACGCTGACATTAAGGTTCTGTGCTTTTGATTTCATGGCTGCCCCTCAATCTTCCACTAAGAAAACCAAATAAACCAAACCGTGCAACTTTTGTTCTGCAGCTCTAAACAAATTCGACACCATCTTTTTGTTTTCCTAAAATACATTAATTCAGCACCTGAAATCTCATGACTTGACATGTTATTTGCTTAGCAATGGTCACCAACGTTGTTGGATTTTCTTTTACTCTACCTCCATGTTGGAATGCTAAAATGTAGTTTGTTTTTACTTTTAACTCCCTTGGCTCTTTGAAGGATTCTATCACCGAGCTTCCAAATAAACCACACACAGGGAGGTTTATTATTCCTTATTAATGCACAGTCTTAGCTTGGCTTATTTCTAATCAACTTTTCTTAATTTATCCCATCTACCTTTTCCCTCTGGGCTTTTTCCTTTTCTTACTTCTGTACATCTTACTTTCCCTCTTACTCCGTGGCTTGCTGTGTAGCTGGGTGGCTGACCCCTGATGCTCTTCTCTCCTTATTTTCTCGTTCCTTCTCTCCTCCCAGATTTCTCTTGCTATTTATTCGCTCCATCTACCAGCCCTGCCTATCTTTTCTCTTTTCTCGCTATAAGCTATTCAGCTCTTTATTATACCATCAGGTGTTTTAGCTAGGCAAAGAATCACAGTTTTAGAGAATTAAACAAATGCAGCATAAACAACAGCAGCACATCTTTCAATTTTTAAAAAAATGTCCGAGAACATAAACAAATGTGACACACCTTAAAATAATATTCTAAAATATATTAATTACATACCTAAAAATATTTTTATTTTATATTTTTCATTAATTAGGAATATTTTGAGGGCAGACAAAAACAGCCTTCTATGTATTGATTTCAAAGAATTAAATAAATGCCGGGCGATGGTGGCGCACGCCTTTAATCCCAGCACTCGGGAGGCAGAGGCAGGCGGATCTCTTTGAGTTCGAGACCAGCCTGGTCTACAGAGCTAGTTCCAGGACAGGCTCCATAACCACAGAGAAACCCTGTCTCGAAAAACCAAAAAAATAAAAATAAAAAAATAAATAAATAAAATAAATAAATGGGTAAATAAATAAACCCAAACAAAACAATAAAACTCACCAACTCACTAGGATTGTTCAAACCAGTCCTCAATACTTTTACTGAGTCTTAGACACAGTCCACAGCTTTCTTTAAACTAAAGCTGGCAACTGTGTAATTACCTCCGTCTCAGGGGAGAAAGTCCTGACAGTAATGAATAGGCAGCCAATGGCCATCTCTGCTCTTCGGCCTCTCCCTTTGCTCTGGTGCTGCTCAGGACACAGAGCAGCTTGCTCTTTCAAAGGCCACTTCGCCACCAGAGTCTTGAAAACAGCATAGTTTACTCCCTAGGAAAAGAGTCTGCAAACCCTTAATTTGGGGTTCACTTTTCATGTAACCATAACAGTTACATGACATTTTCTAGACCTTTATGTAATTTACAAATCGCCAACTGAAACTTTAATATGTTTCCATTTGTTCACTTAGTGCTTATTGAGCATCATGGATTTTAAGGTGTCAGATAGATTAATCACCAGGGATTCAATGGCTAATTAGGAAAGATTATTGGTTCTACCATTTATTGGAAGCAATGTCCTATTGTGATTAACTGCAAACAGGCTTATTTTTGTCATAATAAATATATATTTGGGAGCACACAGGAAATGCAAGGAAGAAATCATGTAATTGTAGTATAATTTCAAAAACTGAGTAGGAATTTATGTCTATTCATTGACTAATGACTCTGTTTTTTAAATTTAGTTCCATGCTGTTTTAGAAATTTTATCTAGAAATTTTTAATATAGTTTTATATCTAAGATGGCGATCCCTTTGGCTGTTTATTGATCTTCAGGATTGCTTTGGCTATCTTGGATATTTTATATCTCTACATGAAATTTAATATTTTCTTCAATCTCTGTGGAGAATTTCAATGGAATCACTCTTTTGAATATATAACAGAATTACAATATTCCTTCATTCCTT
The DNA here is from genome assembly GCF_000317375.1 of Microtus ochrogaster. Classification (NCBI taxonomy): domain Eukaryota; kingdom Metazoa; phylum Chordata; class Mammalia; order Rodentia; family Cricetidae; genus Microtus; species Microtus ochrogaster. Next base: position 389,957 of record NW_004949217.1, on the reverse strand, counting down.
TTCTCTTCCCAGGTGCTCCTGGGTACCTCTCCTGTTCTCTTTAAAACCATGGCCTCTTGTTTCATTGCATGCTATTACATATACACAACAATTGGGATTTGGTGGGACTTTTATTGAATGCATTTTTTTGAGACACTGGGCAGCTTCATAAATTAAACTTGCCAATTCATGAATACATACTAAAATCTTTGCTATTAAATACTGCATTTCACTGGCAATATTGTCTAAATTCTGCTGTCCCTTCTCCTCTAAATCTATCCATTATTTCTTAATATTTATCTTTAATAGATCTTTCTTCAGTACTTGATTTGCGACAAAGAAGTGATTTCACCAGTACCATTGCCGAATGTAAAATAAATAATTCCACTTAATTTCAGTGATTCTTTTGTATAAATACTGAGGATTGTTATTATAAGACAGTCATTTCCCCCAAATATTTAGGAGCTATAAAACACCTTGGAAAAACCTCCCTTTGAAATAAAATTTCATATATAAGCAGTGTATTTATACCATATTGCCCTCCCCCATTCTTTTCCTCCTTAAATTCATGGCCTCTTCTATTATTAGTTTTATATGCACAAATACATATACAAAAAACATCCTTACACATACAAGCACAAAAACACCATTATGTATATTTAAACATAACCTGTTGACTCCATTTAATTTTACTTAAATATATGTGTGTAGGGCTGACAGCTTAGGATCATATAACTTATGAGAGGCCCTTTTCCAGGAGAAGACTGATCCTTTCTTTCTTAGCACCCATTAAAAAGCTATAACTGTAGTAGTAGTATGCTTTTTACTTTTTTGGGGGGGGGGGTTCGCCACCCAGTTCCCAAATAAACCACATGGAGGCTTATACTTAGCTGTAAATGTCTGACCTTGGCTTGGCTTTTTTCTTGCAGGTTTTCTTACCTTATATTATCCTGTCGACCTTTTGCCTCTGGACTTTTCATGTTCTCTTACTTCTGTAAATATTACTGTTACTCAGAGGATTGTCATGTAGCTGGGTGTCTGTCCCCTGATGTCCTTCTCCCTCTCTGGCTACTTCTTCCTCGATTTCCCCTTCGATATATTCTCTCTGTCTGCCGATCCTGCCTATTCTTTCTCCTGCCTTGCTATTGGCCATTTAGATCTTTATTAGACCATCAGGTGTTCTAAACAAGCAAAGTATCACAGCTTCAAGCGTCAAACAAATGCAACATAGCAAAAACAGCACACCTCAATACAATATTTACAAAATATAACTCTTCATTTCAGAGTGAAGCCTTATGAAAATCCCCTAACCATGTTGGCTTGACAACTAGTGTTGTCTCTGCATAGATCATGTTTATGCTACTGTAACTAATAAAAGCACACAAAAGTCATGGAGTCCTTTATATGTTAGTCAACTACTTCTGAATATGAGGAGTGAGGACTGCCCTGCAGTGGTTGATAACGAGGACTGCCCTGCAGTGGTTGATAAGCTCACTGTCATTCCATTGGAGAAAACAGCAAATCATGGAAATTCCAATGTAAAACGAGTCACTTTGGATAAAAGTATTTTGTCAAGTTCTTTCATTTATGTTAATGATAAGTATTTAAGTACTTACTTTTTCTTTGTTAGAATGTTTAAAAGAAATGCTATTATTTTAAAAAATGATTATTTTCTCCATGAGATAAAGAGGTAGTCAGGAATATATTTGTGAAAGATTCTCTAATTTAAGCCAGTCACTTTAGAAAAATGATAAAACTCCAGGATAAGGGAATATGTCTGGAACAGAACAGAAAGTTTGTGGTTTCATGACTGGAATTTTTCTTTCTCAGGAGATTTTTTCTAATTACTAATATTAATTTCACAACTTATTTTTAGTCATTCAAAATAATTGATCAAAATCTTTTTTATTCATAATAGGGTGAAGATGGCTTTCCAGGGTTCAAAGGTGACATGGGACTTAAAGGTGACAGAGTGAGTAGAAAGTATATAAATTTAAATGCACGTTATGTTTATCTCAGCTTTCTACTGCTGTGATAAACACCACAAACAAAAGCAACACAAGGAGAAAAGAGTTTGTTTCTGTTACCCTTCCAGGTAACAGTACATCCCTGAGAAAAGTTGAAGAAGAACCTACAGGCAGGAGCTGTTACAGAGGCCATTAAGAAATATTGCTTACCAGCTTGCTCCTAGTTAAGCTCAGTTTGCTTCCTTTCAGTACTGGGACTATCATCCCAGGGTGCCCCAAACATGTCAACTCCATCTTCAATTAGAAAATGCACCACAGGCTTGCCTCCAGGCCACTCTTGTGGGGGCATTTTTTCAATTGCGGTTCCTTTCTCCAAAATGAAATGCTTGTTTTAAGTCACATAAACATTAGCTTACACCCTTTACAAATATGTTTCCCTTTGCACTAAATACAGCAAGCAAAGGTGAAGTGAAATATTATCAAAGATATCTTACTTCAGTTGTTGTATAAATATTGGAAATCATAATGATAGTAGGGATAGTATAGTACCAGAGTTTTTCTAAATGTTGGGTTAAATGTTGGGTTATATTAAGAGACACAAATGTCCAAAGATACCTATTATGCTAAAGGCATAGATTCAATGGAGAATGAATTTAATTCATCCTGTTTCCAGAAAGTAGCTTTGTGTTAGACACTACATGTGTTTAGTCGGCTATACATTAAGGAAGTATTCTATATAGTTTCCCTTTCACAGGGACTCCCTGTGTACTTACAGATAGCCTTGAAGTCACTATGTAGCCCAACCCAACCTAGCTCAAAACTCACAAAGGCTGCTTGCCCTGCCTTCCAGGTGCTGAGATTAAAGGCTTGCATCAACCAGCACACCTGGCATATTTGCACTTTTAAGATAAGCTATGTTATATTATCTTAAACTATCTGTATTTTTTGTAGTGTTGAGGATGTAACTATGGACTTTGACAATGCTGGATAAGCATTCTGCTATAGAACCATACATCGAAATACCACTTTGATAGTCTCACCTCAACAATAGGTTTATTAAGATATAACCTCAACAAAATCTCTATATAACTTACTACTGTTGTTTTTGAAAGTTTCAGCATAGTATGGTCAAATTACTAGGAGAAAGAAATATGGTTTTATTTTAAATTCTGTATACATGTTGTGAACTATGGTGTTTGAAAGTCATATTATGGAACTTACATGCATTTTAATTTTTATGGTTTCCTGAACTGCAGAGTGTAAAGATGGTATATTTGCATCTGACAGTAATATATTTTAAAGTGGATGAATTCGCCTAGAGTACATTGAATACTTTATTTCATAACTCATATAAATACCCCATCTATCTAATCAAAGAGGCAGACCTCAGAGTAGCTGTGATTCCCTAAAGGTCATGAAGGCTCTCAGGACTGGAAGCAATTCACTTGATTTTCAGCTGCCAATTTGCTCAAGATGTAAAAAATATTCCAAAATGAAGACTTTTGTGCTTCAGATGATAGTTTCCAAAACTTCTTTCTAATCTTTATTCTCCATTCTTTCCCATAAAATTCCTCATTCTGTCTCTGTCTCTCTCTGCCTCTGTCTTTGTCACTCTCTGTGTCTCTGCCTTTCTCAATTTCTGTGTGTTTCTGTCTGTGGCTCTCTTTACCTCTGACTCTTTCTGTCCCAGATATTATCTGTGCAATATGGTAGTACAAAAGGTACCATCAAGCTCCCAAAACTTTTTAATTATTTGACATATTCAGGTATTTATTCAATAATGAAATGCTTCTTGACATCAAACTATTTTAACCCTTTTCTCATAAGAAAGCAAGCAAACCAAATATGAGACAAGAAACCAAGAGTCACAAAAGCCTGATTCTCTAATAGACTGGAATCTCCACCTCCAAATACGCAAGTGTTTTAAATGAACAAACCATATTACTTTGCATTTCAGGGCGAGGTGGGTCAAGTTGGCCCAAGAGGAGAAGATGGCCCCGAGGGGCCCAAAGGCCGTGCAGGCCCAACTGGAGACCCAGGACCCTCGGGCCAAGCAGGAGAGAAGGTTGGTTTGCTTTCATCTCGCAGTGTGTTCAGTGCAGCGTGCTTCTGTGTCATTGTAAACAGCACAGTTCTTGTGTTCAGTGTGCAGTCCTCTTACAGTAGGGAGACAGAACTCAGTCCTAAGTCAGCTACATTTCTCCTTCTGCAATGGGCTAAATCAGGAGCAGCCATCCCTAAAGCTTGCCCACAGCTGATACTGAGTCTAAATGTCCTGAGCTTAAAGGAAGCAGTGAATGATGGCACACATACTGCATTAGATCAAATCAAACCATATTTGTCCCCAAACAAAGTAGGTGTTTTTTTTAATATATGATTATATTTTTCATAGGATACTGTTTAAAGTATATACATTAGGTTTCTTTTCAAAAGATTTGAATTTAATCTGATATTAAGAAAGTATTTCCAGATAAATGCAATAGTCATTGTTTTGAAAAAACCTGGGTCATATTGTTGTGTCAAAATATTTCTACTATCTTTATTTTAATGTAGTAGAGAGCGTTAATTTTGCTTAATGCATAATTTAGTTATTTAAGAAACTTTTTACTATATTATGAACTTAAATTATTATTGTTTGGGGTTTAAATTATTATCTATTGGGGATTAAAGCCATAGTCTTAACCATGCAACGCAGGTGTTGTGCACACAAAGCTTAAACACAGTCTTTGAATTTAATTGATGGGAAGGAAATTTGAAACATTAAATGATAATCATTATTTCATATATATATTAAAGCAAAGTAAAAATAGCTGCCATATCCTGTTGATATAAATTTTATGAATTCTCTTCTTTGTTCAAATATTTTTTAGAGCATTTCTGGAAAATAAAGAAACTAGATTCCAAGGGGGGAGGACCTAGGACTTACCACAGGGCAGGGAACCCTGACTGCCCATTGGACTGGAGAGGGAGGGGGAGAGGAGTGGGGGGAGGGGGAGAAGGGTGGGAGGAGGGGGGGAGGGGTGGGAGGAGGGGGAGGGAAATGGGAGGCTGGGAGGAGGTGGAAACTTGTTTTTTTTCCTTTTCTCAATAAAAAAAAATAATAAAGTAAAAAAAAAAAGAAACTAGATTCCTTATTAGAAAACTAATTTTTCCACCTGCACACATATGTCCCAGAAGGAAGTTCTGTTGCTGTTATGTAGACATTCTGAAGAGATGAATAGCCATTTCCATCTAGGATCACTGATATGGTGGTCTTGCTGGGTTCATGCTTTGGAACCCATTGCCTTTCTGCACTGATGGGCACTGTACTAGTTAGACAATGGGAAGCCATCAAGGCTGTAGATACTGCACTTGATATTCATTGTCAGCTGATGAAGGTCCTCTGATGACCTTCCGCCCTCCTCAGCTCTACTCTGATACATACAGTGGTCCCAGAAACTATTCTAAAGCACTGCCCTTTGCTTTTCTACATGGAGCATCTCATTATTAAATGTCTATTTATTAATGTTTATATCATCATCATTTAATAGAATACAAGTTACCTAACTGCATTTATTTTGAAATGATTCTAAAAGGTAATGGTATATAGTATGCTATACAATTAATGAAGAACACAGTTTTTGTGATTATTAGAGATTTTCCTTTGCCTTGAAATCAATGGAATAAAACCATGAAATAAGCTGAGGTAGCATAATATATCCAAATAGACGTCATTAAAAGCAAGCGTCTTAGGGCTTGTTTGCATATTCTCCATCTGAGAATTTCTTATCTATGCAGTGTCACTTGTAACTCTTACAATTCTTTACTTCAGTCTGTAATGACAAGGTCATAGCACATGTTCCTGCCTGGATTTTTCCAGCTAAACTTGTGTTTTTAATTATTAAAGTTTTGCTTATACTTAACATTGCACATATGAATTTGTACCTGCATTGGCCTCTATAGTTTATGAAAATGTATGTTATCAATAATTATATATCCTATGTGCTTAAGTTTAAAAATTTAATGCAAAAATTGTAAGTTATTTGTTTATGCGTTTATCACAAAAGTGATGTCCAGAATTCCACAAACAATTTCATCAATTCATTTACTTAGTTTCTTACTTGTATTATTTTTTCTTTACTAAAAAAAAAAAAAAATTTGGGGACTAATTCATCAGAAAAAACCTCGAAGGTCTCAGTATTTGTTATACATTTTTAAAACCGATTATAAATTAACATTTTTTTTAAAAAAAATTAACATTGAGACATAACTTCATTGAACTGGAGCAGAGTAGTTAAACATTCATGTACCCAATTCCAAGGATAACACTCCATGTAAATTATCATCATTTGCTATAGTTCTCAATATATTTTAAATTTATTAATTCAGATTTAACAAATATTTGTACAAATGAATTAGGAGTATCCAAATGCAGTTACTTAAATTTTAATTAATAAGAAATTGTTACATAATCTAATAATTTGATTTACAGTTAGAATATGATAAATGAGTTAATTTATTATAAAAATTTTCTTCAGTTAGAGTGATAAGTTCTGAATATATTTCCAACTCTGTTAACTAACTTGTGTTCATGTTTACTTAAAAAGCTGTTTTCTATATTTATGCCTTACAATTCACAATGGGTAAGAATTGTCTTCTTCTAAATTAAATGTCTCCAAAGAGGATACTGTCATTCGCACAATGATTATTATCAGGTATCAGAAAAACATTTAACATGTGTACGTTGTAAAATTTCATTTTTCTCATAAAAATCAAAAAACTATGATGAAAATAAAGTGTGGTAAACATTTGCATTATATCAAGTATATAAATACTTTGCTCAAATAATTCAGAAAATTCTCACTGAAGCAATAATATATAGGCTGTTTATATTTACTTTTGTGTTTTTCATAATTTTAGGGGAAACTTGGGGTTCCAGGATTGCCAGGATATCCAGGAAGACAAGGTCCTAAGGTAAAATAATTTGAACTTTATGGGTGACACACAGGTTTACTAATTGCCTATCCTTAGAGACTTAGTTGTAGAGATGGAGAAAAGAGAGAATAAGCCGGGCGATGGTGGCACACGCCTTTAATCCCAGCACTCGGGAGGCAGAGGCAGGCGGATCTCTGTGAGTTCGAGACCAGCCTGGTCTACAGAGCTAGTTCCAGGACAGGCTCCAAAGCCACAGAGAAACCCTGTCTCGAAAAACCAAAAAAAAAAAAAAAAAAAAAAAGAAAAGAGAGAATAAAGTCTAATTTTCTTTTCCTTAATACTTATCACCAAATAAAAAACACACTTACATGTATAATGCTATACACACACACACACACACACACACTCACTCACTCACCTGGAGTTCAGGTGTTTCAGAGAGCCTGTGATTATGTTATGTCCTTGAGAATTTCTGGGCACAGGGTCATTATGAAAGAAAGGTTTAATTAACTCATTTGACATAATTAGAATAAATATATTTGAGAAAATAAAATATTTTCAGTTACATGAGCTATCACGTGGAAGATAATAGCTTTTTATTTTATTTCTCTTACCCTTGTGGTTTGAATTATTTCTTTTTTCTATTCATGTATTTACATGTGTGCACATGTCTGCTTATATCTACACATCTGTGCTCACATCCCAGGTCACATATATGAAGGACAGGGAGCAATTTTCTGGGATCAGTTATTTCCTTCCACTACGTGGGTCTGAGGGATCAAACTCTGGTTCACTGTTTTGGTGGAATGTGCTGTCAGCCAATGAGCCATTCCACTGGCTCTGTTCCATTATTTTTAAAAATTCTGGCTCTCATTTGCAGTAACATTCATTTCCCCAGAGTTCCATAACAAATATCTAAAACTTGGGCAATGTAGAACAATTGAAAGTTTCACTGTTGCCTTTCTCAAGGCCAGGGGTCTGTGATCAATGTGCTGTTAGGCCCACATCTCCTCCAAAACCTCTAGGAGCCAATCTGTCCTGGACTCCTGCAACTTAGGCTGCCTCCAGGAATCGTTGACCGGGGCCTGCGCCCTTCCACCCCTTTCATTTTCACCTGGGCTCTTTTTGTTCATCCTTTCCCGTCTGTGTCTTAAGAATATTTAAAAGATTCAGGGCTAAACAAGTGTTTACGTTTTATTACTTTTCAGTCAACGAAAGTAACATTACAAGTTTCAGAGATTTTTGACATAGTTTTATCTTTTGAATACACAGTGTAATCAACTATGCTGCTCACATTTCAGTCTCTGATATTTGAAATAATTACAAATACTTTAATTATGAGTTATTTTGTGATTGCTGTTTATTTTGGAACATGAATTTTGCTTTTGCTTGTAAAAACTATCATTGGCTAGCCTTGATGTACTTACTAATTATATTGATAGCTATATGAAATCAATATGTAAATGTTAATTAATAATTTGGGTAGTTATTCCTTTTTCTTTTAAAGACAGGGATTTGCTATACTGTTCATGCGGGTCACCTGCTTCAAACCCAATGTGCTTGAATTATAGGAATGCACAATTATACGTACTCACTTTTTAAAATATTGTACATGAGATGCATTTTATATTGGTCGGTTTTCTTGTCTTTTCTATTTTAAAAAGTAAACATAGCAAGAATAACGGATATAGGAAATTTTAGTTATGTTAATATCACAAGCATGTGTTAACACGCTTCATAGATAACCTGTGGGTGACAAAACTGTCCTTCCCCAAAGTGGGGATGATAGTTTCCACTCATTTTCCTACACTGTGTATATTAATCTTGCCATGTGACTTTTTTTAATCATTTCACACAGACCATTTATTTCCTTATATAATAAGATGTATTTTAAAAATGGTGAAGTGTCATTTAAATGTTCTTCGGATCGAAAATGCTGCTCAGTTGTCTTTTACATTTTCTATCTTATATGTAATATATTGTTCTATCTTCCATTCACATTCTTTTCAAGTGTTGGAAATTAACAACAGTTATTTCTGTAGAGATCCATTAATTGTACAATCATAAACTGTAAACTATCTCAGCTTTATGTTGTGAATCCTTAATCTGTTTACTAAGGTGCACAAGAAATCATGGTGTACGTTTATTTTGATTTAAAAATGATAGGAAACCGTCATAATGTCATTGAATGAGCACCATCATATCTTGCAAGTTTATATGAAATTATGATATATTCCATTTTGCTGGCATCAATTTTCTGATCAGTATTCTCTAAACTCTTATTATGAAAATCCTAGAGTTGGCAAAATGAAAGTCATCCTTCTCACAATGAGATGATGCATTTCTTTATCCTTTAACTGCAATGTCTAGACTTAAGACATCCATATTTAATGTTCCTTTTCTTCATAACTCCAATTTTTTTCCTGTAATTGAAACAATAGTTCTGTTTTAAATAAATAAAAAACAGTGATGTTCACATCATACATCAAAGGAAGCCTTAAGCCTTTTTCCTATATAGAAGACAATATTTAAAGAAAATTTAACTTTGGCTGCTAATTCTAAGTAGTTGAAGACCTGTAGTTAAACAGTCATTTGCCAATGTCATAGGAGCAAAATAATCTGGGAAGGAAATCCACCAAGTATTATAAAAGATGACAGTTGTTTTAGAACCTAAGATCTAACATGAAGTAGAATACTTTCATAATTGAACATTATACAAGATAGTTGTGCAAGTTTTTATTTGTTGACAGAATAATTTCAGCACTAATTTTCCCCTTGTCATCTTTTATTTGTTTTTTTTTTCCATTTTAGAGATAGTGTTTAGTTTGACTGTGCATTGCATACTTTGTTTAGAAAACTTTACATGAAAAACTGGCAGGTTGAGAAAATTTCTGGCTTTCATATATACTACATAAAAAATTTAAAACAGTACAATTAATATTAAGCATTTCTTTAATAGTGTATTTTAAATATGGCAGTTATCTATTCTGATCAAAGCAGGCATATTCATTTGTGTATAAAATTTAGGTAACGTTTGTCATTTAGATGCCAGATTCTATTTATATGTTAAATTCTCAGTCATATAGCAACTAACAGATAGGACTTCCTCTGATTCTGAAGACAAAGAAGGCAAATTGTTTTTAAAATTAAAATATTAAAATCCCTTAAAATCTTAATATACGGAATGTTCTTCTCCATTTTAAACTTTTTATCATTTGTTCTAAAGTGATAGTCAACACAAAATATATTGAAAATCACATCACACATTCAATATTGTGTATTCTTTGGATCATTGTTTGTCCCCGTGATGAAATGGGACAACACATACAGTTTTCTTGACTAGCTTGACTGCTAAATAGGAAAGCTTTGCTACATTCAAATGGCAATGAACTTGTCACATTCTGAATGTGGGTGTGCAGGTGGCTGTTCTAATTGTCCATTCATAACCTCCAGCTTCCACCTGTCCTCCATCATTAAGTATGTGTCATCTGGAGAGGGTTATGATTCACATATGTCCAGGGCAATGATTCCTAAGTCCCTATCTGAGAGTTTTTCAGTTTACGTATGTCTGGAGTGCTACTCACAACTTGTATTTTTAAAAAGCATTACAGTTTATTTTGATATATATGGGCCATTTGTCACTTGGGGGACTTTGTTCTAGGGAGCAATTAGATGCCAAGAAGTTGATTTAAGAACACAAAGATAAAAAGTCAAAGAATGTGACTATATCCCCCTTAACACATAGAGATGTGTATAAAATCAAGTCTGCTCCTCTCTCAGCAGATCGTTTTATACATTATTAAGTTTCATCCATGCAATGGTTTAAAATAGATTTTTTTTGAAACTCCCTCCACTTTTATGTTTGGGAGAACATTTAGAAAATTGAGAGAAAAAAATTCAAAGTTCAATCTTCTCTATTTCGTTATTTAATAAAGACTAGAACTGTTTGGATAGTGGTCAATAAAGTGTCTGAGAAGATGAGAGTCTGGGCATATGCCCAAGGTAAAATGTGGAACTTTTGTTATTGGGATTTAAGTTGTATTTCACTAGTAAAATATGCCCATTCATAGTAAGTGCACTATGGGCTTTTTACATTTTTAAACAATCATTGTTTATTATCCAGTATTATCACTTTATACTCCACATTTCTTTATGGATGAGACCTGAATTTTTTCCATATTATCCAGTATTATTACTTTATACTCCACCTTTGTTAATTGATGAACCCTGATTTTTTCCATGTTATCCAGTATTATCACTTCATATTTCATATTTCTTTATCGATGAATCCTGATTTTTTTCCAATGCCCCCTAAACTTTAAAGTATTAAGATGTATTAATAATAGTCCATTGCCCTCTTTAGCGACAGAAAAATAGGCTCAAAGTGGACAATATATGCCTTTGCTTTATTTGGATGGTACTTGGGAGGCATAAGATGTGAATTAAGATCACTGGGATTCGAAACACAGAGCTTTATGTCTGTTTCTAAAAACAGTAGGAAATGGAAAGGAAGCTTTCCAGGGTATATAATAAAATGCAGTTTAAAAATAAAAGTTGCTGGAGACCCACAGCCAAACATTAGGCTGAGTTTGGGGAATCCTGAAGAAGAGGAAGAGGATGAATTGTAGGAGTCAGAGAGGCTGAGGACACTTCCAAAATATGGGCCACAGAATCAGCTAAGCAGAACTCATAGGCGCTCATAGAAACTGACTCAACAATCAGGGAGCCTGTATGGGTCTGAGCTAGGTCCTCTGCATATATGTTTTGGTTTGTAACTTGGTGTTCTGAGGGGACTCCTAACAGTGGGGATGGTGATTGTCTCTGACTCTTTTGCCTCCTTTTTTTTTTTTTTTTGGTTTTTCGAGACAGGGTTTCTCTGTGGTTTTGGAGCCTGTCCTGGAACTAGCTCTTGTAGACCAGGCTGGTCTCGAACTCACAGAGATCCGCCTGCCTCTGCCTCCCGAGTGCTGGGATTAAAGGCGTGCGCCACCGCCGCCCGGCTCTTTTGCCTCCTTTTGAGACTCTTTTTCTCCTACTGGGTTTCCTCATCCCAGTGTTTCTATGAGGGTATGTGCCTAGTCTTGTTGTAACTTCTACTGTTTTGGGTTGATATTCCTGGGAGACCTGCTCTTTTCTGAAGAGAAACTGAGGAGGAGGAGATCTTGGAAAGAGGGGATGTGTAATATTAATTAATGACAATGTTTTGTATTATAACTGCCATTTATGAAATGTGATTTTTCTTCAGATTTGGAGCAAATGTACTGGCTATCACATTAAAAACTATTTTCATAAAATATCCGTTATCTTCTGTTTAATAATAATAGATATGGTGAATACTTTCTTATTTTACTTTTAAATTTAAATATTAAAATAGTTTTTTTTAATCAATTCATGCTTCCAGGATTTCAGATGTCACTGTAAGTTCCCTTCAAATTCAAGAAGAGATCTCATGTAATGGCTTAACAATTATATTTAAAGATTGTATATTATGAGCGTCCAAAGCAAGGACATACTTTTTAATTAAATGCTACTATCTCTAAACACATCAATGTTTTCCAAAGTAATTGGAACCTGTGGCATACAAATTGAAAACAATCATATTCATTGTTGCTTATTTGTATTATTTCAGGGCTCCACTGGATTTCCTGGATTTCCAGGTGCCAACGGGGAGAAAGGTGCCCGGGTATGGCGCATAAGTATATTGTCCAGAGATGGCTAGTGACCGTGCCCCTATATGAGTCCCTGTTTCTCACCCCCATTTACTGTGACATTATTACACACTGAAACTCTTTGAACTGTCTTTTTCAGGGAGTCGCTGGCAAACCAGGGCCCCGGGGTCAACGTGGTCCAACGGTAGGTACTTTGTTTCACTATAGAGAATGCCATTTTGCTATTAGTTTTCCACATTTGTTTTTGGATTTGCTTTACACTGGGTAAGTTTTCTTGTCTCTTACGCAGGGTCCTCGTGGTTCCAGAGGTGCCAGAGGTCCCACAGGGAAACCTGGGCCGAAGGTATCATGCAAACTTACTGTGATTTTTTTTTGCAAATTCCTGTGGATGATAGTAATGTTGTGAGGAAGAGTCAAATTTGATTTCCTTTTCACTCTTTTCTTTTTTTGTTGCCAGGGGACTTCAGGCGGTGATGGCCCTCCCGGTCCTCCAGGTGAAAGAGTACGTATTACACAGCTGCATCATACACGATGAAAATTAGCACTTTCATAGGCATTTAAATTCTACAAAAGGGTGTCAAAAGACACATGCACACATTTACGTACAGCTTCCAGTCTGAGTTAAGAAATACTTTTTACACTTCCACTCCTCTGCTCCTTACAAGTTTACTAGGTAAGGTACAAGCAATATTATAGAAATGAGGGAAATAATGTGTATCTTCAGTCTGTGTTATAATACTTATTCCAACCAAAATAGAGTTGTTAAATGAAATATACTTTGATTCCTACCCTTCCTTATTTTCCATATTAGTACTCAGCTTGTAGATGGAACTGACGGTCACATTGTATTGGCAAAATACAAGTACCAGTAGCCATTAAGTCACAATCAATATGCATTCAAGGCAAGATAAAACATCTATTCCAGTAAATAAAAGAACTGGTTAGTAAATTGATTTTCAATTGATATAACTTAAAGACAAATACAGATGAGCAACCAAGACCTTTGTTTGGCTGTTTTGGCATGAGGCAACCAGCATTATTTGAAAGCAATGGTCTTGAAATAATTTTAAATCTAAAGTTTGTATCACATCCAATGGAGTATAATCAGTCTTAATTTTCTACGAGGACTCAATGTATTATTAAATTATGCTTATGCCATTCTGTAGATATTTTGTGTAAGATGTGTAGTGTGTGTGTGCGTGTGTGTGTGTGTGTGTGTGTGTGTGTGTGTGTGTGTGTGTGCTTGGGCATCACTGTGTGTGAATGAGGTGCAGGTGTGGAGGTCAGAAGACAATCTCTGATGTGGTTCTTGCTTTCTACTTCTTTTCTGAGTTGTCCCCTCTTTGCTGTATTTCTGCTCTCTGTGCCGGTCTACTTGGCCTAGATGATTGCAGGGATTCATCTGTCTGTGCCAGCTCTCTCCTGCTGGGAGTGGCGAGATTACAGACGCAGACTACAGCATCAAGCTTTTTTAGAAGGGAATCTGAGTTTCGAGGGTGGGTCTTGTGCTTGTGTAGTCTCTTTAGCAAATTTCTTTTTTTGTATATTTTTATTGAGACTTTAAAGTTGAAGTTGCTAAATTGTTTCATGAAGGAAAAACAGAAATACCTCTGATACAGAACTTGAAACTGAGCATGAGAATTTGAATTTCTGAATAACAAGTGGATTGAAATTGAGCTTCTGTTTGTAACAAAATAGGAATAGATTAGAAGAAAATAAGCATTTAATTAAAGTTTCTTTATGGCCTGATTCATATTTAATTAAATTACTACATGTTTTTTCTCTAGATGAACTAGTCACAAATTAAGTCCATTCATCTTGTACATTTTGACCTCATAAATAATGTACATATTTGATATATTTTATGCCTCAAGTAATGCTCATAAAAAGATATAGTAGATTTAAATGGTCAAATCATTAAATTAATAGGACAATTTAGCAAATCATTGAACAACTGACTTTTATTATGCTTTAAAGCACCAATGAAAGTGCATATTAATTTGAAAAATACCATGATTAAACAACCTTAGTATCTAGAAAAAGACTTTGAGAGTCAGACTGTATGTTTTGAATATCAGAACGAAGAGTTTTTGTTTGCTTTTCTTTTCTTTGTTTTTTACCCCATTTGTAACCTAGAATGACTAATTTCCAATAAAGTTATCTAATTATTAATTTTCTACATAGGGGAAGATATTTCTGCTCTTGTATGTGATAAATCGCATACATATCCATATTAACTCCCCACTTACTGGCAGCAATTTTAAATATTTTTTATTCTTTTAGTATATATATGTATATATATTATCTTATTTTTAAATTAGAATGGAAAGTATTAGATTGTTTATGACAACTCAGAACATAGTTTATTTTTGTTAAGCTAAACTTTTGTACTCATACCTCCCTCTTCCTTTTGAGTTTAAGATAGATGCTGTCACTTGGAAAAAGCTGTATTTATTTGTGACAAATCATTGGATTCAAATAGTAATGAATTATCCTGGTGAAGCAAAAACTGATAACATAAAAAGTAAAGTATCTTGCAGACCGACTTCAACAAGCTATTTTTTTTTAGCTTTGGAAACAGTAAACTTAATATTTGTTTTATTACACAAGAGATAACATATATATATTATGTCCCATTTTATATGTCTTCATTTTATAGATATAATTATGTGCTTGTCAAGTACAGGCTTAACTCTTACTGATCTATTTTCCTTTTGATATCAAAACAACCCCTCTGACTCGATGTGCTTTATGCATTTTAAAGATATGTAAATAAGAACCTGAATAATATGTATGAATAATAATATAACTAATTATGTATCAAGTTAGGAATGGTATTATAAATACATCTTGGAGTAGATTGCTAATAAGAATAATTATAGAGTGAAGTTCATCTTTTCTTGTATACAAAAGAGTCTAATGCAGGGAGCAGAAGTGACAAATGACAGATATGGCCATTGCATAATTGGTAAGGATAAGGGTATACAATGCTTTCGGGACAGTTGCGTTTGCTCCTGTTGGCTCTGTATTGCTAGAAACAGAACTGTCTTCGAGTCCATTGCAGTTTCTGTTTTGCAGGGTATCTAGGTGACTTGGTTTGGAGCTGCTATTATGCTCCTGTTAGCTATGCATTGCTAGAGACTGGCCTGTCTTGAAGTGCATTGCCATTTTCATTTTGCAGGGCATCTGTATGACTTGGTTTGGAGCTGTCTGTTTGAGCCTGGTGGACTCAGTAGGGAGTACCATGTAAAGAGCAGCCCATCTTAATCTCCCAGATTCTATCAATAGTCGATGGCTCAGTGGTAAAGGACAGAGCCACCCTTTCATGACTGACTATTGAGAAGGCCAATAATGTGTGTGTGTTAATAATTGCTGTGCTTGTGAAGCGTCTACTTCCTGTCCACTCTTCTTCAATATTCCTTGAGCCCTTGTTTAGGGAAATTAGCATTTTATATGAACTCTAAACATTCATAGTGCTCGTGGCATAAGAGCATTGGTGTGATGTGTAGTTTTACACAGTTAAAAACTATTTGGCTTAGGTAGTCACCTCAAACCTACTAAATGGTTTTACAATTAAATTTATATAATTGGACATATGAATATGTTTAAACACTGGGGAAATTCTGTCACCATCTCAGAAATGAGAAGACTCATCTGTGGTAAAGTTTGTACTCCTGCTGTTACAGGCAATGGCTAAAGGTCAGGAGGCAACTGTCTATTCTTGACTCAATGGTCTTATTTTATTAGACTTCCCTAGGTCAAAGGATGCTGCCTTTTACCATTGAAAGGCACTTACTGTGGTGGTCTATGTATAATATATCAAATAAAGAGTATTTAGCAAAAAAAACAAAAACAAAAAAAAACCTATTTGGCTTCTCAATCAGGACTGTACACACTATTATATTGCCATGCTTTCATGACTAAAATGAGAGAAATTTGTTCCTCCAGTGTTTTGTCTGAAGAAATGAACTGCAAAATATGAAGATACCTTCTTGAAAGTTTATCATTAAGTTTTCTCTACTGCTTTTTATTCTCAGGGCCCTCAAGGACCTCAGGGTCCAGTTGGATTCCCTGGACCAAAAGGACCGCCTGTAAGTGTGACAAATTCTCTTTTGCTTTATTCAATACTATTTTAATGCTTGAGAGGCATAGCTTACAATTTTAGCACTTTCTGTTTAGAAAACATTAAGTTTTTAATTTGTTTTACATCCTGACAGTTCCTCTCCTTGCTCTCCTTCTGTTTTCTCCCTCCTCCTATCCCCCATCCTTCATTGATTCCTCCTCTCTTTTTGTTCAGAAAGGCACAGGCCTCCCATGGGTATCAACAAAGCATGGCATGTCAATTTGCAGTAGGACTAAGCTCTGTTCTTTGTATTAAGGCCAGACAAGGCAATCCAGTATGGTGGATGGGTTTTCCAAAGCCAATCAAAGCATCAGGGACATTCCATGCTCCCACAGTTAGGAGTCCACTAGTTGACCAAGTTTCCCAACTACCACATATAGGTAGCGGACTTAGGTCAGTCCCGTGTACGTTCCTTGGTTTTCAGTTCAGATTCTGTGAGCTCTTATGAGCCAAGTAAGTTTCTATGGAATTTCTTGTGATGTCCTTGCTTTAAAAATGTAAGTATTGTAACAAAAATCCTTATAAAATAAAATTGGAATTTAAATATTACAGAATACATTTTCAATATATTGATTTCTTATGTGTTTTTGCAACATAATTTAAATGTCTCTTGCTAAGCAGTATCTTAAATAAAAACTAGAATAGTATAAGTGTTAGTTGTATAATTCTGGAATTCATATTTAAATCAAGGAAAGCCTCATACCACTGCTCTTTGGCCCATTATCTCTTTTCCTCAGAGCATCAAGAAACTCCAGTAAAAGTCATGGTATTTTCATTTAGATCTAGGACGACCATTTCAAAGATGATCATTTTAGAATCTTAAATATAATTTGTTCTAGTAAGGAGCAGGATGCTTACTGCTCACACTCAGAGGTTACTAGAAACATTTATAGGTCTTACACTGAATGCTATGCACATATTTGATGGAATTTTAGTGTCTTTGGGGAGGAAGCCAGGGTCATGTGTTATGCTTCACCTAACATCCTATTAGTCTGAAAACTTTATAATGACCTCAGATTATAACACATTTACTCCATCTATATTAAAACAGTGGTGATTTTGCAAGTATTTTAGTTTGCTGTTTTGCAAAGCTGCATCTTGTCCAATCAACCAGTAATTAACTATGCATTTCTGTTTCTCTCTAAGCTTTGGGTAAAGCTGCATACGTTATTACTATCTAATGGCAACTGCAGAGATAGTTGATATATGGTTTTAATCACCACATTCAGCAATCACTAATTTTAAATAAAACCTGGTAATACACACAGCAGCCTGTGTGTTGAAATGGAATGGATCAGGTAGAAGACATAGTCAGGGCATTGACAGGAGCAGCCCTGAAGCATGCCAACCACTCTAGGAGTCTCATCAAAGTGAAAGAAGTCTTCATTTTAAATCAAAGTTGTTTTGGTTTTTTGTTTGTTTGTTTTTTGTTTTTGCTCCCAAACTGGCTCCATAATAACATATATAAAAATAGACTGTAGAAAACAACATTATTTAAATAATTAGTAAGGGGTGACAGGCCTGTCATAAAAATACCTTAATTAAAATGTCTATTTATCTGCATTTATTTAGAATAGAGAGAATGTATATACCTACTAAATTTGTTTTGAGAAACGAACGGATGTTGAACAGCTTATAGGAGTATAATCTCTAAGACTGTTGAAAGAACAGTCAATATCTGTTAAGTATTTAGAATGTCGAAACCTCACAGGGTTGTGTTTTTTAAGTATTTAGCTAATTGTGTCATTTCTCTCTTCAGACATGGCAAAGGGACATAGCCCCTTTGTAGAAAGCAGTAACGTGGTAAAAATTTCCCTAGTATTTCCTTCTTGGAGGATATTTCAGGAAATTGAAGGAACAATTATTCTTGATGACATCTAAAAATGAACTGTTTTTCCTCTACTTGAAGCAGTTTGAAAAGTAAAATGACGATTGTTTTACAGATTAGCATTTTTTCTCATTTTTGTCAGAAATTTGATGGCCACTAGAGGGCACTAGCTTTCTCTTTTATCCACTTTCTTTACCTGGGGTGGAGCTGTGAAGGCTCTCTAAAATAGGACACAGGGAAAGTACAGTTTATATTCAAGCACTGGAAAACTAATGTTTTGCTAAAGTAAAACTGAACTTATGTATGTATAATTTTAAAGTACAGAGGCATATGAAAGAATTAATTGAAATACAATGTGCTCTGAATGCAGTGCTATGGATTTCCCTTTCATTGTCTGTTTTTCTTTAAGAAGGCAGTTCACAAACGAGTTTATGTAAAATCAACCTTTATATAAAATAAAACAATCAAAATGAAATTTTTTGTAAAATGCAAGATAGTTTTTTTTTTCCATATTACCCTTGGGCTTCAACATCATGGGAAGAGTTTTTATGAAGAATTTATGACTTGGATCTTTAATGTTTGTTATTCCAGGGCCCTGCTGGGAAGGATGGACTACCAGGACACCCTGGACAGCGCGGAGAGACCGTAAGTGACTCGGTTTTTGTTTTTATTTTTTAATTTTTATGTTTTTGGAATAAAATTTGCTCCCAGAGAGCACAATTTCATAGAAACGTGTGTTATTATTAACAATGAAGTTACTAGTGGAAAACTAATGGAGCATGTTTCTTTTCTTTCTGTACTGATTAGTTTTATTTGATTTCTAATATCTCACTCAGTTTAATTATACTCTATCCACTGTAGTTAGCTTCTTTTTCCTTTTGCTTTCTTTCTTCCCCTTTTATAGAAGATGAATTATTTTCTCATACAATGTATCTTATAGTTTCCCTTCCCTCCCAGTTGCTTCCCACCTCTCTCTCCTCCAGATTCCTTCCTGTTTCTTATTAGAAAAGAACAGGCTTCTGAGAGATAACAGCTAAACACTACAAAATAAAATATAAAAAGATAAATCAGTAACTACCACATTAATTTTTGACCCATCAGAAGGAAAAGAGTCCCAACAGCAGGCACAAGAGTCAGAGAGCCATTCATTTTCACAATTGGAGTTCCATAGAAATACTAGGGTAATAGGTATAGTACCTACTCAGAGGGCCTGGTGCAGAACCATGTAGGCCCTGTGCTTGCTGTAAGCTCATATGCTCATATGTGTCTTGTTTAGCTGAGTCAGAGGGCCTTGCTCTCCTGGCTTCCTCCAGTCCTTCTGACTCTTAGCGTCTGTGGAGGATTCCCTGAGTATCGAGAGGAGGGGTTTGATATAGATATCCCATATAGATTCTTTCTCCCCATAATGTCTGGCTGTGGGTCTCTGCATCTGTTCCTATTATGCTGCCAATGAGCCTGTTATTAAAATATTTTAGCAAATGCATACATAGGTGCAAGTGTTAGCCTTATCAAGTTCACTTGAATAGAGAGGGTGCTCATTATTTTGAATCTTATTGTTGCTACAGCATTTTTAGAATGTTCTGATAGAGATGATCTCATATTCTGGTACCTCCACAAGATGCCACCTGGATCCATACTTCTAATGTATCTTTCAAAAATCAATAACTTGAGAATTAATAATTGAGACTCCCCTCATTTCTAAATTAAATCAAATAGGGGAGGTTAAATATGATGAAAATATATTATATGAAATTCTCAAAAGAGAATTTTAAAAGTACTTGCTTTTTACAAAGAAACCATATCATATAAACATTAAAATGTAAATCAAGAAGAAAATAATTTGTTAGCTGGAGCGTCAGGAATGTTTCTATCTAGTAGTTTCCACAGACAGATTAGGTTTTGGTACTTGTATTATAATTTTTACTTGAGAACAGTGAACAGCCCTATAGTTAGAACATAAGTTTTTCTTTCACCTTTTTTTTCCCCCGTGTTGACTAGAATTTAAAGATTTCCTGCAGAAGATTTCAAAGCCAGAGTGGATATAGTTTGTAGTATATGTGTTTCCTTATTTCAAAGAAGAAGTTATTTTGCTATATTTGAAATTCATCTCCAATAAAAATCCTTTAGAATAAATTTTGATGTCTTATATTTTGAAGCCTTTTTGTTTTTGTTGGGGTGGTTTCCCAATAAAAAAGTATTAATAGTTTTTTTATATCTTGAAAACACACAATTCATGTGAGGGCCACTGTAGAATCTAGTATTGACCCTAAAAATAATTAAATTCCTTTTGATATTATCAGGATATAAACTATATTTTCTTGGGTATTGTAACAGAGTCTCCAATCACTCATTAATGATTGGAATTAATTAATGGAATTAATTTCTGTTCGCAGAGATGTTAGAAAACATTAATTTAACTTAAAATATTCTAAAAATCAAAACAAATGCAGTTTATAGTATGGCATTATGAAGTAAGAAAATTCATTTTGAATTATAATAATTTTCCTAATTTTATTTTATTTATATGATTCTAATGTCGAATTCATTAGATATGCATATGCTCTGAATGTTTTGTATGGGCAGGCATATGGACATATCTTCCAGCTCTCTCCAAAACTATCATTTATATTATTGAGCTAGCAGCCATGTGGCTCTTTGTATGTAAATTTTCATTTCTCCACTATTTCTTCAGTGGAGCATTGACTTTAATCAATTCATGTAATAAGCTGTTACTCTATTAATTTTGTGTACTATTGATGTTCCTGCAGTTACTAAGACCTTCATAAAATGTTATGCTTTTTAAAGGTCATACTTGCATTTTTTCCTCTTAAATCAAACTTAATTGATCAGTAGTTTGGAGAAAGCAATACAGACCTAAGCAATAGGTAAATTCAAACAGGAAGCATATGGCTGTTTAAGAGAGAGAGGCATGATCAATGTGCTATAAACCTACAACTATTTCCAAAGCAAAACCACACTCTAGTAGCTGCCTAAGCTGATACGGTGTGGAGATTTTTCAGTGACGTGGGTTGATATATGTATGTAATCTAGTTGATTAGATTAGCTGGTTTGAGATGATAGTTCTGCGTAACGTGGACAAGTGAGTGAACCTGATATAAGTCTGAAGTTATCAAGGAAAGAATCGGATATAGCTTGACTCGACTGTCTACTAGGGCAGTCGGGAAATACTTTTCCACATGATGCAATAGGTTTTAGGTGAAGATTAAAGGAAGCCTGAGAACTGAAGGTGCTTTGTTAATAAATATTATCTATAGCATCCATGTGTTATCCAGGAGGAAAATTACTAGGGAATCACAACAGGGAATCTATCTCCATGCTGAGGTGGAGATGGCACCAGACACTATTGGTCATGTCCTCTTGAAAACTACTGAAAAAGAACAGAGTTCAGCAATTTATAGTCTCCTATTTATAAAGATGAGAGTTTACTAATATGGAGATATAATTGCACTTCTGGAGGTTGTTGACATAATCTAGAAAGTATTAAGTAAATGTGAATTCATGCATACAATTGTATATACACATATACTTTATGTATATTCATGCATATGGTGTACATATGTAAATGTGCATTTATAAGTGAATATACATAGAATGTAGTCTGACCAAAGATTTTCAAACTCATTAGTTAATTCAAAGTTAAAATTTTAAAATACTAAATAATTTCTCTGATAATTTTCTTTAGAACAACTTTGTCTTGCCATTGAAGAGTATTGCAAAAGTAGAAGTCTTAAAATCAAATTTAAAAATAGGAGAAATACACTTCATTTCATGTAATATGAACTGCAATAATAAATACTCAGATTTTTTATTTTCCTGCAATTTATAAATAATACTCTCCCTTAAGTTGTGATACAAACCTAGAATGATCCCTTTCTATTTTTTTCCTGCTTTTCTTGTTTTTACTGTTTCCATATTTTCTTGATTAAAAATAGTGTAGGCACTATTTGCTTTCATTGCTTTTTTTTGAAGACTTTTCTCTTCAGGTTTTTGTATTTATTTCTTCAATTTTTATGTAGATTATATGACTTGAGAAATAAATTTATCAAAATAAAATCACATGGAAAAGGATACCAGAATATATTCCCAAAGCTTGATTCATTGGGCACTCAGCCATCTTATATTTATTGATTAGATTATTTGCAAATATATTTTTAACTGTTATTTTGGGTTCTAGAGAATAACATTTATAAAGTGGATATGATTACTAATAATGAAAAGTATTAACTTTATAAGTATATTTTATATTCTGTTTTATGATACTGTTAGAAATTTATATAGAGAAAATTAGTTAATGATCTTAAAGAATATAAAAGTCCTTCATACATCATCTATAAATCTTGCTTGACTAAAATTCTTTATATTGCTGGATGAGGTAGAACAGTAAAAAGAACACAGTTTATTCCATATTTGTTATAACCCAGTCTCTTATTTTATTGAAAATAATATATATACTGTAATGTGAAAAATGAAAATAGAATATTTTGGACATTTATAAAGAATCAATACAATAATATCACATTATATTTGAAAAGAATAATATTTAGTCAATATTAAACTTCCATTTAAAATGTTTTTCAGTTATCTTGCAGAATTTTAATTTTTGCTTTATCCTGCCTACAACTTTTATAGATTGTAATTTACTTTCTTAGGGATTTCAAGGAAAGACCGGTCCCCCTGGGCCAGGAGGTGTGGTTGGACCACAGGTATGTTTCTTTGTTCTTTTAGCCATTAATAATAAAAATAGCAAAAGTCTCATGACATTCAGAATGGCTGGGAACTCAGTATGTAACTGTGAATGCCTTTGTGAAAAAAAGTGTTTGTGCACTAACGATGAGTTCAAGAATTTCAGCAATTACAGACAATGGAACTTAAACTTAGAAATGTATGTAAGAAGGGGGGCGTGGTCTTTATCCATGGCCAGAACATGAAAGTACATTGTGCTCTTAGTAAAACACAGGTAAGGACATCTCAGAAGCAACTGCAGAAATGTGTTCCTCTTCCAGAGTCTCAGCTGTTAAAATCGTTCTCTGTACATGTTTGTAACTTAAATCATTCATTTTGCTGTCTTAGCAGAGAGAAACTGGTCATGATTCCCTCTTTACACCGAAAGCTGACCATACCCCAGCTTGTCAAACAGCACCCATAGGGAGACAAGGGTACACATAGAGAGCCTCACATTTCCCCTCAGCATTTGCTGTACCTTCTAGCAATTAGCTTTTGAGTACAGCTTCAAGTGCAAACTCAAGGACTAGATTTCAGGACCCCTTAGCTTTTTATTCCTTAGTCTTTGTCAGTTGAATATGTATTAACTATTTGTATGGGGATTTCCGGGGCAGGAAAATTCCTCTCCCATCTCCCATCACACACACACACACACACACACACACACACACACACACACACACACACACA
>NW_004949217.1:352349-365825 GCF_000317375.1 Microtus ochrogaster | reverse complement strand
CATGTTTTTCTCTTGCAAATAACCTGGGCTACATTCTCACCAAGACTACAACAAGCTTTTCAAATTTCCTGCAAGGTACACTACTTCCATTGAGGTTTTTTTTTTTTTTTTTATTAAGTTCTAGGAAGCACATTATTGAGCATCATAGACATAAAGGAAAATAATCTCTTGAAAGGGAGTAATCTTTGCGTTTGCTTTCTATTTATCTGGCAAAAATGAAAGAACACTCCAATACAGCTTTGCTTCTCTTATTCAGGGACCGACTGGTGAAACTGGTCCAATAGGTGAACGTGGGCATCCTGGGCCTCCTGGGCCTCCTGGTGAGCAAGGACTTCCTGGTGCTGCAGGGAAGGAAGGTGCAAAGGTACAATATCAAGAACAATCGCTTTCTTATGTTGTGCCCAGGTTGCGACCCCCAGAGAGACCACCAGGATCTAGTCAAGTCCAGAATGCAAAAGCTTCTGCATTTATTCGGAGCTCTATACAGCCAGGCTATTCGCAGTGCAGTAGGGAGGAGAGCCCCCTCATCATTTGGGGTTGATATTATATAGGCAAAAACCGCAAGCCAGGTTTACTCAGGGTTGAGGGGGTTGGCTTTGCTAGATACAGGGTGTGGACTCCTTCTGCACAGCCTCTTTTCCCTGTAAGCAGCTACTTTTGTGCATGCTCTCCCACCCTTCCCCCACCCCCAGCAGTTACTCCTGCTTCTGTCTAGAACATTAATCTGGGTGTCAGCAGGTAGCTAGCTGCAATGAACATTTCATGGTTTATACTTTTGCAAAGGTTCCTGTTTTCAACTAGCTCTTGGTGCTGCAAAGGTTCTTGAACCCAGTGCCTTAACTAGCTCCTGACCAAGCAAAGTTTCTTAAAATTTCCATGTCTTTACACTCAAAACTTCCATATCATCAGCTACAAGTGTGTTCTCTGCATTTCCTTATTACCACTCAATGTCAGAACAATTAGCCAGGAAGATATTTAGTGTGAGGTTATTGTATTTCCAGACAATTACTGAGTAATAATGCAAGAATCATTTCATTGACCATAACAACATCAGTTTGCAAATGTCCTTTCATCTAGGTAGCATTATTTTATTTCAATATGAATGGCACTCCCAATGACAACCCTTTAATTAAACCATGTTCACATTCTTCTTCCATATTTTCTTTAATAAGGATGAGCGAGACTCGCGGTTTTGCTCATAAAAGCTGCGTAGAAATTTGGTTTTGCTAATGATCTGCATTTTAATCTCTCAGGGTGACCCAGGTCCTCAAGGTATCTCAGGGAAAGATGGACCGGCAGGAATACGTGGTTTCCCAGGTGAAAGAGGCCTTCCTGGAGCCCAGGTACAATCAACATATATGTCAAGCCTGTGGATGATATTTTTGCTTGGAGTCATGAGCAATAAAGGAGCTATACTTAAATCTAGGCATTTTATTCTCTCTCTCTCTCTCTCTCTCTCTCTATATATATATATATATATATATATATATATATATATATATATACATTTGTTGATTTCAGAAAACACTTCCTGTCATCTCCATTTTGTCAAGCACACATTGTCTATTTATAGTTAATTTATTTGTATTCAATCTCCTTTTTGTTCACTTTTATCAGGGTGCACCTGGTCTGAAAGGAGGAGAAGGTCCCCAGGGCCCCCAGGGTCCAGTGGTAAGTATGATGATAATAGATGGCCATGCTAGCCATCGTTGCAAATTACAGCTCTTCTATCATTATTCTCATGCTGAGATCCCATGGTGTGCAGAAGAGAAAATAAACATGTGTCAATCAAAGCTCTCAATGCCTGGTTTCTGCTAATTGCAGGCACTAATGAGAGCAAAAGCACAAGGGTTTAGGAGGTTGGAAGGATTTGCTCTGACAGGAGGTAAAGAACTGTCTGACCGCTAATAAATCAGAATTAAAAGCAAAACAATGTCATGAATAGGAAAAGCCTGGAAAGACTTTAGTTTGAATTTATTTTCTTCTTTAGTCTCTCATTCAATAATTAGTCATAAAGTAAGCTTCGATTTCATGTACATCATATTCCGTCTGAATTAAGTACCTGGTGAGACTTGAATTTTTCAGTGATATAAAAATATCAAATAAAAATGAAAAATAATATCATTTCCTGTGCTAATAGTGAGAGCCACAAAACTGTGTATCATCATGAAATAATCGGCACTGAGCAAGTATCAGAGTGGGCCTCATGTTTATTCCTGAAGATATAAGCAAACGTGCAGAGAAACACAGTACAGCCCTCGTGATTTTTATGCCACCTTCATTCTCAGCAATGCTCTTGAGTATCACTACCACACACAAGATGCCATATTTAGAAGCCTTTCTCATTTGATCTTCTTATCCTTATCTGCTTGTATAACGGAATGTTTTCTTAAATCTCTTTCCAACTTCTACCCAGTGCAAATTGGAGCCATGCTAATCACTTCAAAATAATTTGCTTGTGACTTCATCACCATTTCGGCCATCATTTCCTTTGTTTGATCCTTTTGCTTTCTTCCTATAAATGTTATCTCTTCTCCTTGACTCCATTTAATTTTCTACCTGTGCTCTCACAGTTCTTTGCCATTGCTACTACTATATCCATTTAATATACCTCCCCAACTATGCCATCATCTGATAGAACTAATCTTGTGTGTCCATACTGCCTTCAAAATCAACTTATTACTCATGGATGGCAAATCAACTTTATTGTGTGATCCTAATAACAATGGCCTACTCATATCATTACCCTTACTGATCCTTAATTTCTGCCATATGATGCTTTGACACTCTCATGTTACTCAAATCACTATGATTTTTGACAGTATTATACAATTTTGATTTACCAATCATTAACTCAGCTCCAGCAGATTCACTACCTTTTTGTGGACTCTGAAGTCATTGCTGAACTCATGTGTACAAACCCAAACCACACACATAGGAAAAAAAATTAGGATTTAAAGAAATAAAGCATGAAGGATTGTCAAGAGCTTTCCCACTAAGATTTTCATTAATATAAAAATTATATATTATTTTATTTATTGACTCATGGATCTTGTGGCTGTTGTTTTGTCTCTGATGGTACTTACTTTATATGGAGAAAGCATATTAGTGGAGGGAGACAAAGTTTCCAAAATGTGTTTAACATTTTACAAACTTGTCATGCCTTCCTTACCCCATCACCATTCATTATTCTTTTGTTATTAAGCCTTACCTTAATGTGGTGGATTCTATTCCCTACTTTGTGAGTCATTTCTTCTTGTCATTTTTTCAATAGCTTACATGTTTTTTGTCATATTTCTTTTTTTCTCCTTTCTGCCTCTCTATTCCTGAGAGGATTGCATTGTATTTCCTCATTTTTCACATGAGAGAATAGGGATTTTGGAATATCTGCACTGATGACCCTTGAGTCTTGTGTTCCACTTAAGAACAAAGCTGTTACACCCAAGGGTGGTTGATCTGTATTCAGAGATGGTGGCAAGGATTAATGACAAAATATTGTAGCACTAATACAAAATGTTCAGATGATCAATCAGAGTTTGTAGTTTGAATTCTAGTAATGTTGGTTGCTTCATCTGAACTTTTATTTTGTTTGATTCAAAGTTTACCACTGGGATAGTGTAATGACTTCATTTCATAGTATTCTAATGGTGGTCATTTTGGCCTTAAAAATATGGATATATGCACTTGTGCTTTCTACCTAGATAGTTTTGCAAAACAAGAACTTGCTTGTCTTTCTGTTATTCCTCAGTGAGCTCCATTTACACTGAATGCTGATGAGATGATTTGTCTGTTTTCTGTTTTCATATACTTTACAAAACCTCCCTAGAATATGAAATAAACAATGAAAGAAGCTGATAATATATGTTCTCTACTATCTGCTTCTGAGCAACAGTTAGAGAAACAGCCTCCATTCTCACTGGTCAAGAATCCACACCAATGTCACTGTTTCTTGTTACCATTAATAGATTATAGGGAGATGTCACAACATTTTAGGGGATAGGTTACAGAAGGGGGGAAATAACATTAAAGAAAGAAATTGAATAGAAGGTTTTTATCTTCACAATCCAAAAAGCATATTCTCTTTTAAATTTGGAAGCATAAGAAAATATGTTTTCTGTAGTGTTTAATATTTAGTATCATATATATTCATAGGAAAAAAGAAAGATAAACAATTTTTGTGACCCTTTACTTTCTAATTCAAAAATTACAAAATGATAGTTCTGTGTTTCTAAGATGTTTTGGCATGTTCTTCCATGTTCAGTAGTATGATGTACCTCTATGTTTAGGAGATTCTATTGTGCCACTAAAGTACATTATACTACTATGTTTAGGAGATTCTATTGTGCCACTAAAGTACATTATACTACTATGTTTAGGAGATTCTATTGTGCCACTAAAGTACATTATACTACTGAACATTTCAAGAAACCAATCATAAGCTATTTCTCTACATATTTTATTGATGATAAAATAAGTCATAGAGAATATGCTCCAGATCAAAAAACTGTTGGTTCCAGGACTAGAAAGAGAAGGCTCACCCTAGCAACTGACACAATTGTTTATGAAATGGTTTGTGCCAGTATCTACCACAAGTGTTTTGTCATTGAAAAAAAAAATAAGGGGAAATCCCAGCCTTTGTGAGCACTATCAAGTTATCATTTTTAATGTATATATCTGTTTTAATCATAGCTGTTAATACAATAATTTTATTTACTCTGCAAAAGTAATTATATGTTACTATACGCAAATTCATATTTTTTGCAGTTTAGATACCTCTAAGCTTTACAAAGAATATTCAGCATGAGAATAAATTTCTCAAAGCTAGGACCTACTGTATTCCATCTTGTTTTCCTAGATTCTGTCACATGAGCACAGAATCCCAGTGTACAAATGCTGAATGTATAATGAGGACTTTCTTCTAAAATTTAGCTGAAACTCAAGGAAATGAGAGAGAGTGTTTTACCAGTGTTCATTGTGACTCAAGGATTAGAAAGTTTTATTTGTTCCAAGCTGGTCTGAGAGTATTTACAATTCTCAGCTTCACTATACATCACTGGTTTAATCAATGGGTTCCATCAGGGATTTTCACTTTACATTTATTTGTGGATAAAATAAATTCAGTGCTGAGCATTCCATTATTACAGATATACAGGCTTATGGAATTTCTGTAATAACAAGTAAAAACGGGGGCTTGCCATTGTACTTTAGGGCATAGGGATGCACTGGTAAGCCTCTTTGTCTTCCCGTCATTTGTTTTAATGCTGATGAAATCTGACAAGAGCATGAGGAATATTTTAACTACAGAAAAGCAATATATTTTGTTATTAACTTTAATGCAGCCTCCAAAAGCAAGATGATAATCTGAAATTTAATCTTAGGAATGCTTTAAGGCAGAAAGTAAAATACTTTGCTCTTTAATAATAACATATAATATCTACACACTCTGCACACTTCCTTAGATTCAGAACTATATTCTATCTCTGCTTAAGACACATGAAAATGGTTGCATAAAATAGTTTAATTTTAAATATTAAAAATACTTTATTTTCAACAAGCACATTGTTTCCAAAATAAAAGCCATGAGTCATATGTCAATCACAATATCAATTAGTGTGACACATAAGTCTTTTAGCACAATTCTTAGAGAAAATCACAATGTTTGTCATGCTGTATAATAACCATGAAAAACCTGTGTAAATATTACCTGTCTACTAATCAAGTGTTATAAATCATAAATATGAGAACATAAATGTGAGAAAAATTGCACTTAGCATTTTCTAAAATATATGTATGTATGCATATATGTGTATTGTGCATCCTTACGTTTCTGTTTCTCCCTCCATTAATGCACTTACAAATTCTTACATATATTTATATGTACAAATAATATAATGGGTATATAATAAAAACATAATTTATTAATGATGTGCATGTCTCTTTATACATTATGTGGATAATTGGTCTTGGTTAAAACCCGAGTTTCTCAAGTACAGTCACCAGAAATTTGCAGAACATGGACTGTAAATATAATAAATGAATGAGAAGTACTCTGTCACAGAAGAATTTTAGGAAATTACTACCAAGAAATTTAAGAATATTTAAGTCTGCCCATGGTCAGTAGAGGAACAAAGTAAATTTACAAGTTCTGAACAAAAATTCCAAAGTCTGCACTAATGGCGTACTTTACTGTATAATGTATACTTGAGGCCTTGTGAGCTCAACTTTTGGATTTAGAAAAAAATATATATTTAGTGAATTTGAAGTGAAGTCCAGAAAGCACTTCAGACAGTAAACAGTGTAGGGAAATAATATGTTAACCCTTTATGATACAAGAAGAAACTATGCAGTGTTCAATACTGGATAGATATTTATGCAGCATTGTGTTCAGTAGTGAACACAGATTTTCAAAGCTACCAGCTCAAACACTAAAACTTTAGGGTATCTTTCATTTCATCAAAATTTCTTTAGTTTGGATTTTTTGGTTTTTTGAGACAGGGTTTCTCTGTAGCTTTGGAGCCTGTCTTGGAACTAGCTCTTGTAGAACAAGCTGGCCTTGAACTCACAGAGATCACCTGCCTCTGCCTCCTGAGTTTAAAGGTGTACATCACACCTCCCGGCTTATCAAAATTCCTTAATGTCACCATCCGCACTCAATACTGGAATCAACATTTCATCCCTCAAGTGATGGGTATACTATTTCTTGAATATTAAAATTTTCTCAGATTTCGCTTGACAATTTTTGAGTAGAAGATGTTTTTATTGTTAAATAGGTGATTTGTATGACAGTATCTGTTCTCCACACTAATGACAAAATATCCTCATTCCCCTGTTCTAGGGTTCTCCAGGAGAGCGAGGCTCTGCAGGTTCAGCAGGCCCAATTGGTTTGCCAGGCCGTCCAGGCCCCCAAGGCCCTCCTGGTCCAGCTGGAGAAAAGGGTGCTCCTGTAAGTAGTGTTGAGGGATAAATAGGTGACACTGGCAACCCACACACAAGATTACATTTTATTCAGGAATATCAGCTCTTCATGCTCCACTGCATGCTCCCTGCATATGTGCCTGGCATGTGAAGACAGCTCCTTGTATTCTTACAATAGAGGAACTTAAAATTCAATTAAACTGGATGGCGTTTTCCCACAAGTTATGAAGCCCTGATATCTGTGAGGGAGTGGAATGCTATTAATGGCAAAAGCTTCTAATTTTTTCATTAAAAGAGTAAAATGGGAGTTTTGATTAAACTTTATATACCTCACTGCTCTATAGTAAAAAGATGTTGAATGTTTACCACGTTCAGAACACAACTTCCATCTCAGGTGAGTCCATGATTTACAGGCTTATCCCACAGGACACACTTGAGATTCTCATGTATTTGAGTTTGCTCTTTGGTGAGTGAAATAAGAAACGTGATTATTTCAAGCCATATTCTTTCAAAGCAAACTTTTTGTATCTCAATTACTGTGGACTTTATTATGTTTATTAGGTTTGTCTCTTTTGGTTCTGTTTTTGACTCAATCATATTGAATTTTGTAAAGCATCTTCTAAGATGAATCACAAACTAATTAAATCAATATAGATTAAAATGTGCTATGATTCCCATAACATATAACTTAATACTTTTTCCTGTAAGGTGTGAGATAATCAGTTGAGTTTGAACTAGTAATTCAAATATCTCTGTCATTTATTTACTGTCTTCAGATTCAGGAATGTAATTATTCTCATTGTCCATACTTTTTCTTACATTATATTCATGTCCTGTGACATACTGCAGTGGATAGTTCATAAGAACAGCAATATTCTTATCCATAGTGTGGATGCTGAGAAATTCAAAATGAAGGGTCTTCATCTCGGGAAGCCCTCATGTTATTCTATTCTAAGACAATGAAAGTCTAAAAGTGGGCAAAACCCTTTCATAGCTATTTACTTCTGGAACAATTCACCCAACACATTTCTAAGGCCATCGTTTCTCTTTGCCCTGTGGAATAATATCTCTCATTAGGCCCAGCATTCTAATTATTGTATAGACAGTGATCTTTATGATATGCATTTGGGGAACATTTTCAGACCCTGGTAATCCTACTGATGTTTTTGTAATTCAATCAGAATGTTAGAATTTGATCTTGACACTGTTGTGTACACGTTTTGCTTTCCAGCAAAGGCATATTGCATATTTTTTACTGAGAATTTTTTCTGAGGCCGTATGTTTTATACTATACTCTTAAAGAAAAAGATGCTCAATGTCTTTGATTCCAGTTAATTAAAAAAATTTTAGGGCATACATAACTTGTGGAATAAAGAATGAATACAGATGAAAGGAACTTTGTTGCTTTTCATGCAAATTGAAAATGTAAGTTCTATGATGATAATGTATTCAATCCTATGATTTCAAGTGAATATATATTTTGGTTTATAAAGTAAATACTAACCAAATACCAAAGTCAAAAAGTACTGCCAGTCATTTTACAATTTAATTTACAGAGACTTATGAAAAATTATTTAAGAAGCAGACTGAGACCCTACAAGTTTTGACAGTGAGTCATATCATGGCTAGTGGGACCATGAAATCCTTGCTTAACTAGGCTTTCATTTTTTTCATACCTAAAACTACAAATATATTCATATTTTGTACTTTTCATTTTTCAAATAGTTAATGAAAAAACCTAACTTGTAGATACTGAACTAAGTAGTATTTTAAGGAAGCTATCAGCTTGTATCTATTAGCAGAAGTTAAATCTGGCATTGTTGGGTCATACTACCCAAAGATATTCATGAAAAAGTCTTTTGAAACTTCAAGGAAATGTTGGCCAATATATTCTTTTGCCCAATTACAAATATAAATTTTGTCCTGAGTTGAAATATGAAATAATTACAAAAGATATAGGTTTAGATGAAGTAAAAGAGGCATGTTAGACCCAGCATCTTGAAAGGAAAGCAAAATGGAAAACAAAATCCAAAACTGTACAGAATACCCACTCACAATGATCATTATGGCCCAAATATGATCTCGGAATTTTCAGTCAGTTAGAAACTCTTGGAGGTGGTATTGGAAAAAGAAGATAAACCTTTTTTAAACTTATCATTTGAGGATAAATATTTTGATTATGTAACTGATTCCTAAAGAAAACTTTGATTCGTATAAATGCCTGCCACATCCTTAGATTATAGATAAGTTCTATTAGTTTAATATTTTTTGGCAGTGCAGTTGTAGTAACGAGAGATGAGGAAACATCAGTATGAAACAAAGCAAGGTCAATACTTTAACTAAATGTGAATTGGACAACAGGAGCCATTAATTTGTAGTAAAACCAGTTTTAAATAGTTTTTTCTGTAGTATAAGCATGTGTTTGCAGTGATTTCAGAATGATGAGGGTCAGACTGTCAACCTGCCGTGCCATTTGGAATAATAGGTTTCGAACCAACGTATTCTATTTTCATGTGAGGTAGAGTTGAGATAGAGAGCAGAGATCTATAGTCAAACTCTAGAGGAGCATTATGGATATGCATTGTGGAAGACTCCATCAGAAGCAGAGAAAATAGGCACTTGGTGATAATGTTTCCGTATGGATGGTTAGCTCTATGAGCACATACAGAGAAAGAGGGTGAGTGATCGTGAATGGAGCTCAAGGAAGAGTGCAGTAGTTAAAAGTACTCATGGGATTGGATGCAATCCCTCTCTTGATTAGTCAACCATGAAGACATGTGTTTATTTCCCAATAAAAATGAGATAAACGAGAAGTAAAAATTTTAAAGAAAACAAAGAATGAGAACTGAAAATATTGAAGTTGAAGAAGACTGTTGGCTTCTACTCAGAACTGAGTTGAGAGCTCTGTTCTCTTATAAATAATAAATAAATTTTAGTTCATAATTACATTTATGTTCTTATCTTCAGAGCCTATTTCCCATGTCTGAAAATAAGACAGTCAAAGGAGTTTGAGTGTCATGTGCAGTTACAGTTCTAAACATCATATAGAGTTGGGTTGTTTTCAGCAAATAGCCATCAGCATCACAATAATCCTCACTGTGTGAACCAGAACAGTGATAAAATGGATGAAACAAAGACCAGAAAATAACATATGTGACCTTCTGAGTGAGGAAGGATGCAGTCTAGGAGTTATGCTAAAGGTTGAGTTGCATAAATTTAGCAAAACAAAAGCAGTAACAAAATTTCCATTTGTAAATTTTTACATTTGTGGCAGAGCTATGTTATTCCTCTGGCCGTTAGATGTCATCAGGTGCCAGTAGGAACTAGATCAAGGTAGTGTCTTAGTTTCTTTTCCTCTTTATGTGATAAAATACTCTGAGATAAGCACCTTCTCAGAGAAAGGATTTATTTAACTCATTGTTCAAGGAACCAACAATCATCATGGGGGAAATGAAGGCAGCAACAGCTTGAAATAGCTGATCACTTTGTACCTCAAAAAAGCAGAGAGCCAAGGGTGAAAGTGTGTGTATTGCTTAGGCATTCTCCACTCACAGCATCTACTGAAGCAGCCCAGAAATGGCGGCAACCACAGTGCACAAGATTTTTCCATCCCAGTTAATGTAATCAAGACCATCCCCCACAGACATGGCCAAAGCCTTCACCTACATAATTCTAACTTGTGTCAAGCAGGCAGTTAACACAAAGCATCACAGTGAGGCCACTGCTCACTTCGAGGAATGATAAGCAAATATGTTCACCTCGTGCTATAGGTTATATAACCTGACTGGCTCTTTGCATGTCGTAGTAAGATGATGTGAGAGGAAGAAAAAAACACGAGTGTGTGATAGCAGCAAGTTACTTTAGTAGCTTAGAGAAAGGCGATATATATTTGACAAGAACATATATGTAGATTAATGGTCAGGATATAGACTAATATTTACTAATGGTAAATGGATTTCCTAGCAGCCGTGTGACCCTGAATTTGATACCTAGCTCTAATAAAATATTGTTTTAAAGAGGTAACTAGAGGCAGAACACATAAACATGCATCAGCATAAAGGGTTAGGATACTGTGAGGTAAGTGGGTGACAGAAAGGCAGGACAATTGATCACTTGCATCTTCTCAGTTAATGAAATGAGAGAACAATCATTGCATACAACCTAGAACATTGTCGCCAAATATTATAGTATGGAAAAATACATTATTTTAAAGCCTGAAAGCATATTATTTTATAGCAGTAGAAGGTTTTTTTTTCATCAACAAGGCTCTATCTTTCGTTGTACATAAATTTACAAATAGAAAAACAATGTTCCTGCCAGAGAGGAACAAACAAAACCATAGAGGAAGAGAAAGTCAACACACATGCTGTTTGGCATCAGGAAAAGGAGACACAAAATCAAACATCCAAACTCATAGAATACACAAAATACCTGTAAGAAGGGGTAACCCATTGCATATTAAAGCACATCATAAAATTTTATGTTTGTTTAAGTCTAGCATCTGCTGAAATCTCATTAGTTTGGGAAAGGCAAGGCAAGTCCAGAAAGACTGTACCTGTCTGATTTGCCAGGATTTGTTAGGAAAAAATATTTTTAAAATATTTTTTCAACTGTTCTAATAAATTTTATAGAGTATAGATACAGACCTATAAATTATTAAAAGTGATGCAAGTCTTCCTGGTATTATTAATTACCTGCAGAGTGCAACTCATTGGTTCTGGTTGTTCTTTACAATTTCCAATTTGTTTTCCAGAAAGATTAAACTACTTCTTTTCCAAATATAAGAACTAAAATGTGTAGAGCTATGTTTGTGTTATTTTATGTATGTATTGTTTCTAAACCGTATAGAACCTTTATGGGTTTCTTACAGCAATTAATGACATATTGTCTTTTCACTGCAGGGAGAGAAGGGTCCTCAAGGCCCTGCAGGTAGAGATGGAATCCAAGGCCCTGTGGGTCTTCCAGGGCCTGCTGGGCCTGCTGGTTCTCCTGGTGAGGATGGAGACAAGGTTGGTGTTATCCTTTGTGATAGTCTATCATACCAAAGCACAATAAGTGATTTCTCAGGCACTCCATAATTAATCAAAAATTAAATCTAACGTGGAAGATTTGTGGTTTTATCTTTTTCAGTTTTTGATGCCTTTGTGTAACCAAAAATATTATATGCCTTACAAAGTTAAGAAATGTGCTTTCTATAAAACAGCATACAGAACTGAAGCATAAGTATGTTAAAAGAACAATAATTTCTCTTTTACAAAACTATCTTCCTTGAAGTAGTGTAAATTGAATACAATTATCTATACATGTTAAGTCCTGAGAACTTGTACTGTAAGATTTATGAATAAGCATTAGTAGAATGGTAACCCCTTTTTATCAACATATGAATAACAAATCTCAGAGTTTTATGCAAAAATGTAGGATTTTATTGTTTCAAGTTAATTTCTAATTTTACTGTAATATGTAGAGATTTTGTGAAATAGTGTTTGTATATTCTTACTATTTGGAAAACTGGGGGAAAAGGAAAAATACATTTTGATTACCATGTGCTTATATATATTATGTATGTAAGTCAATGTACTTTCATTATCAACTTATGGTGGTGATATTCAGGACAAAATCAGTTTTTAAGATGTATTTCTAGTTGTAGTCCTGACAGTTATGCTGACCTCCTCTTCCTAAATATTGGTCATTTATAGAAATCAGAGGCATCTACATTGAGAGCACAGTTTTAAGTACTAGCATGTAACTACATTGACAGTAAAATGTTAACATTGGATGATAATAATGAGATTTCAGATATGATGACTTGGAAATCAGCTTTAACATGCATCTTTCAAACCCAGGGTGAAATCGGAGAACCAGGCCAAAAGGGCAGCAAAGGGGACAAAGGCGAAAATGTGAGTTCCTTGCGACTTGGTGAGAGAACATCGTCCTTTTAATCCCTTTACATGGATCTTTTCCATAGTAACATTTAGCTCTAGCAGACTTTTGTCAAGGTTGTTATTGTTCTGTGAATTTAAATGTAAAAAAATAAATTTAAATAAGTGTGTGTTGATTTATATAAAAAGTAATCAAAAGAACTTTTACCTTAATAAAAATGTGTAGTATATGGGTTTGGGGAGATCCTCCCGCTCAGCAAACAATGATAATTATTGTTTTAGCATGAAGAAGTCTCTTGAGGTTCCAGAACCCATACAGGATTGTAAGTCAGTCTAGGTCAGTGTTCTGTGACTCAGTTGAGTAAGTCAAAGAGTAATAGAACTGATTACCCAGACATCTTACTTTTCCCTTTGCCTAATCATATGTACATAGAGCACACATACAACATGCACACACACATACACACAAACACATACACATCTGCACACACAAAATAAATCAAGTACAAACATACTGATGTATAAGTATATATATATATCCATATATACACTAAAAAGATTATAATTGTTTTATATTTGCTGTAGTTAGTCTTATAGACAAGAAAGGTTGTTGTTATCACAAAACTAAACTTTATTTCATTCTGAAATGACAAATATTATTTTTTTTTATTTATTTTTTTTT
>NW_004949217.1:332573-351503 GCF_000317375.1 Microtus ochrogaster | reverse complement strand
TCTTGTCTACTTCCCCTACCCAGGAGGATAGCTATATGTTTTTCTTTGGGTTCACCTTCTTATTTAGCTTCTTTAGGATATCAAAATAAAGACTCTGAATACCAGAATCACACAGATATGTCGGTCAAAAGTGATAAAAGTTTTGACATCTTACATTGCAGAATCATCATCAAAGGGTGTCAGGACAGGAACTTAAGGCAGGGAAAGGGAACCTATGCATGCCGAGGCCATGGAGAAATGCTGCTTACTGGCTTTCTTCTTATACCTTGCTCAGCCTACTTTTTATACCATTCAGGACCAGAGGCTGAGTGGTAGCAAAACCCCTCTCATGGGCTTCACTCTCTCACGTCAGTCATCAAATAAGAAAATGTCCCACCATCTTTCACACAGTTCAGTCTTGTGGGGGCATTTGTTCAACTGAGTTTTCCTCTTTGTAAATGGCTCTCGCTTGTATGAACTCGACAAAAGACTAAAACCAACAGACTCCATTTATCTAAAGCGTTATCAGTTAATACAAGAGCAAAAGGATGTGTCTTTGTATGGATAATCCATTATATTGTTCAAAGTAGTTTTAAGCACTTGAATGTGTAACACATGTGTATGCACAGAAATTTTTCATGTAATAATATATTCGATGTACAGCATCTTAGAACCCTGTTGATAATTAGAAAATGGTATAGTATATTTTTATGTGCTCCTTCTGACACACACACACACACACATATATATATATGTATATATATATACACACATCTTTAAATTGTTTTAGGTTAGTGGGAAGATCTCTTTTTAGATATCTACAATTTCAGAGGGGAACATTTTCATGGTTTTAGTAAATATCAATTTTATCTTGATTGTACATATGAAACTATAAGTCTTCAGGTAATATAATAATTGATGACTGCTGTAGCAATTACAGCACTCAGGAGGTAGAGGTAGGAGGATCTCTTTGAGGCTGAAGCCAGTCCAATCTACAAAGTGAGTTCCAGGACTCCAGGACAATCAAAAAAAAAAAAAAAGCCGTATCTCTGAATTTCCAAAAGAGTACAGAGGTGCTTAGTAGATCTCAGTTAACCACTGTTTACTTTGGTCAGTCATTGCTTATCTTGGTCAGCCATTGTATTTTGTTTAATTTTACTGATCCCTTAGAAGCTTTAATGTGAAGATATCTGATTTGTTTGTTACTTCAGGGCCCTCCTGGTCCCCCAGGTCTTCAAGGACCTGTTGGTGCCCCTGGAATTGCTGTAAGTATTCATACCTCTTTGATCCACAATTTAGGGACTTGTAATTCTATGATTAAATTTATGATTTAATTATGTCACTCCTATATCCAGGTAACACTGTGAGGTAATAAGTTTATTCATATGCTAAACACTGAGCCACACATAAGTGATCTAATATATGTAGCCACATTTTTAAAAAATGTGGCATAGTTTAGAGTATAACATCCTTTATTATCTAATAAATTTGAGCATTATATTTTCTACTGGATCACTTTTACTGTGTTTGGTGAGATGATCAAATCAAAATCAACTAAACCACAGAAACAGAAAATGCTTGGGAACCAAACAATGACTTAGTTGGAGCAAACCATGGGATTTGAGTCTCCTTTGCAATTCTTTAGTAGATTATAAATCTGGCTGCCATTTTTATAATCATGTATCATTATGTATTCTTCAATACTGATATGTACCTTGCTGTTCTCAAGGGAGGAGATGGTGAAGCAGGTCCCAGAGGACAACAGGGAATGTTTGGACAGAAAGGGGATGAGGGCGCACGGGGCTTCCCAGGGCCTCCTGGACCCATAGGTCTTCAGGTAAGAAACCTCTGCATGGTTTTCACTGCCTGCTCACTCTCAGTTTCCAGGGGCAGGGAAACAAAACAGTGTCCCTGGTTTCTAAGTGAAATTAAATGCTGTGCACACTTCATGTGGGGATGGTGTGTGTGTGAGTTCACATGTGTGTGCAATTGAATGTACAGGAGTCTGTGTGTGTGTGCATGTGTGTGTGTGTGCGTGTGTGTGTGCGTGCGTGTGTGTGCGCGCGCGCGTGTGTGTGTACCAAAGCTTTACTTCTTTTTCATTAGAATTATTAATTTTGAGCATACATGCAAATATGCATCTGCTTGCTTTTTGTTTCTGACACATCAAGCTATACCTCAATTGCCCTTTTGTTTTTAACATGAAGCACAGACTCGTAGCTCTAGTAGATAAAAGAAGTCACTTGAAATAGTTCTCTAGAAGAATCAGTATTTCAGATGAAGGACAAATATTTCAAAGAATATGAAGTAGCAGACTGACTGCAGCAGCGAGTGTTAAGTAATGGACAAAATAAGCTGGTATATCAAGAAAAATACCTTAAATGATAATTCTATAGTTTATGACATGCATTTGAAGAAAGAAATATTAAATTGTAAAATGCTAAATGATCCAGAACTTTTATTCCAATTTATCATAAAGTTCTCATGAAGAATATTGCATCATTGTATCCAGTTTCTCCTCCCAATTGTTTTTCCCTTTCAAGGTGATATTGTTGGTTCCTGCAAACCTTTGGAGCACCTGTCTATCTTATTCCACTTGCTTGTTATGTACACATCTGTTCCAACGTTGATCAATGATATCTTGATTTTAAGTGACATTCAGATACTATATAATACTTACTTTCCTCACACTAGTTATTTTGCAAAAGAAAAACAATTTAAATCACAATACCTACGATTTTAAGAAGTTATAGGATGTTAGATGAAACTGGGATATATATATATATATATATATATATATATATTTGTGTAATTTTTATATTTACAAATAAAATCACAGAAGTATTGATTTCTAATATTAAATATTTTATTATATAATTTTGCTAGTTACATTTTGATGCAGTATTATAAATTATAATATATATACACCTTTGTAAAAAAGTCAGTGAATAATTACTATGTTTAGTAAAAAGTCATTACTTTCTTGTTTTTTCTGTTTAAATATTAATGTTCTCAGATAATTATAATAAAGTCATGAGTAATGCTTATCTTTTTTCATATGTGAAAAGTAACACATTTTAAAAAATAACAAGTAGAAAATAAAGTCGGGTTGCAGTAAATATGTAACTATTTGAACTTCTGAATTCTCCATTAGTTTAGCTGATTATTCTCAATCATGTAAAATTAACCTTAAATCATAAATCTCATGGTTGAAGGTGTGACTTTATAGTTTATATTTATAGAATCAACAGAATAATCAAAATTTATAGAAAATATCTAGTTCGAAATTACCTTCCATGATGAGGATATGAAGAAACAATTTATATAAAATTTTGAAAAAATGCTTCATTATTTCAAATCAGATATAAGAACTGCTAATATAATTAGAAATTTCAAAATTACATCTATATTGTTTAATTGAATCTTCATGGATGATGAAATGTTAGCAATTTCAGTAAGCATAAATAATGAAATCTTATCTAACATAAATGACTTTATACTTGAAATTTATTATTTATCTGTATATTCATATGGTTGTGAATATATGATATATTCAATATACTTCATTATAATTTTTGAAATGTAGCAATTGTAGATTCTTGACTTAATTTATTTTTTGATTCTCACTTATGTGTCAAATCACCTTAAAATGAAAATATTAAAACAGATCTGCTTCATCCGTGAATCAGGACTAAACTAGGACCTATGAAGACTGAGGAATGGTGGGGTATCATTAGCTTAATTGTTCCATGCAACCAGATGATTTCACTCAGTATGTCTCCATAATCTCTAATAATGAGAATACCCTGCTTTAATTGGTTCAAAATACAGTCAAACATAACATAAAATACTTCTTCTTTTGGCCAACTTTACTGTGCTGGTGGAAGTCACATGCATAAGTTTTTTTTTTAAAAAAGACATTTACAATCATGCTTACAGTGAGTATAAAACAGTGAGTATAAATGAAAAGTATGTTCCAATATTGATGTATGCTTCACCTAGATATGCATAATAGAAATAGAAAAGAGCTAGGTATTTGTAAGATCAAATTTTATCTGTTTATTGATTTATGTATCTTAGCAAAACTCAACCTAAAATATTATTCAAAACTTGGACTTTACTTGTAAATATAGTCAGATTTTATAATATGTAGGAAACAGTTGACTATAAGTGTTTTAATATATGTTTGTTTCTGAAAATTAATTTTAAAATTCTTAATTTGGTATTTACTTATTGGTATATAAATTTATTGAGAGTATTTTTTTCTTGCCTTTGCAGTCAGTGTGTGTATGTTTGAGCACAAATGAGTATTTTTCGTTGTGTGTAGGTTTAGGTTATGGGTAACTTCAGGTTTTGTTCTGCCTTCTACTGTTTGAGACACTTCTTTAATGTTTGCTGATGTGTTGCTGCTGCCTAATAGACCAACAAAGCCATCTCCTGTCTAACCCCTCTCTCTGTAAACTGGGGTTACATATCAGTGCTAGTATGTCTGATATAACTTAGGCTCGGAGGATTCCAATACAAGTCGTCATGTCTGTGCAGAAAGCATTTTACTCTCTTAGCCATTTCTAAATCCTTCAAATGTATCTGTCTTTTAAAGTACATGAACAACATCCTTTTACATTGTATTTTCTCAGGGTTTGCCAGGACCGCCAGGTGAAAAGGGTGAAAATGGAGATGTTGGACCCATGGTAAGTTGTGTTTTTCAGATTCAATGGTATTGTGCATGCCAACACTACTCATAGCTTCATTACAATTCATCAATGTTGACAAAACTATTGTGATGTGCTGTTCTTCTGCTAAATTCTATTTCCTATTCAGATCATCGGTAATAATCAACTGCTGATATTTTTCAAAAATATTGATCTTTTATCTTCATCCACTTCAGAATAATGTCATGTGCTTGCATATAACATTTGGTGGTTTCCATATTTAATGAATCTAAACCATTTGTGTGAACCAATTCCATACTAGTGTCTTGTGAATCTCTTGGTTTGGAATTTTGGTGTGGAACAGGTAAAGAATACATAGCATTCAGATAGGAATTCTATAATTACTCACTATGCAAGGAGCATCAAATTTTATCATCCTGTGAAACAACTTCTGAGTTTAATGAGGAATTTATTATTAGTTTGAGTATTGTAACAAATGTTTTTTTCATTATCAACTAGGACATTTTTACTTTAAGAACTCAACCTAAACTTTCAAATATATGTGATAAAGAATAATTGCTCAAAGTATTTGAAACTTATATATGATGAGGTCCTATATATGATGAAGTTTTAATTGCTTTCCTTCCATCATTTCTGACAATTTTGCTTTACTTCAAAATAGATATTTAATATTTTTATGTCAATAAACATTTTTATACTATATATTGTGATCATATTTGCCCCTCCCCAACCCCTTCCCACCTACCTACTCCATGCCCTGTCTCTTAAAACAAATGACAATAACAAAAAAAAACCCAAGAAACATAAAATCCCAAGAAAATAGAAACCAAAACATACAAGAAAAATATCATTAGGACAAAAGCATGTACAAAAATACCATTGAGTTTGCTTTGTGTTGACCACCTGCACCCGGGCATGGGATCTACTCATATTTTGAAGTTTTACAGTTGGAAGTTACATTTCTTTCTCTTTAAGAGCAACACCCAGATTTATTATATACTTTGAAATTATTCCTATAATCAGCAACTCAACTGGAGGAATAAATAGGATACATGGCTGAGTAGGTCATACTCTGAAGCAGTGAGACAAACATTACAGTTCATTTTTCTAGATCGAGTGCTGCGGTTCCATGAGTTACCGATATATTCTCTTTGAGCATACTATTGGTCAGAATAGGAAAAGCTTCCATTGTGGCAGTGAATTTGACTGAGATTTTAAAAATACTAATGACTAGGGATTCACTACAGTCTATTCTCTTTATTTCATATTTTATCATGTTATTTTACTTATTTCTTTACTTTGAACTATCTTAACTTCAACCTAGAAGTAGGGATGTTGCCAGAAGTGTTTTAAGAAATGTTCTGTGATAATTTTAATGTATATCGAGGACATAGAAACTTTATTGTAGAAATACAACTAAATATTTCCAATTCTATAATGTCAAACCTGAGAATTCATACACCACACCATGCTACACAAATAAAAAACAAATATTCTTTTATTTGACTCCCTAGTTCTAAAACTAGTCCATTGTTGGTTTTCTTTTTGTTATTGTTGTGATTTCAATGTTATAATTACTTTATGCTTGGGTATATTCTTTTATAACGTCACTGCCTATACTGTCAATATTATATACCAACAGTAGACTTCCTGTGCTGTGTTTCTATTCTTTTAGTTTTTTTCTGAAGTGTTAATTTCCTATCAGTTAGTAAAGGGTCATTTGCTGGTGTGATGTGATATTGTCTTCATCCAGCATGTTGGTAACCCTGGTGTTCTTTTCTGCCTGTGATTTCATAGCCTATCTTAGTTATCTTATAAGATAAAAATGTTAACCACATTTGCATGTGATCTTGGCAAACATTGTTTCTTTGCCTTTTTAGGGTCCACCAGGTCCTCCTGGCCCACGAGGCCCCCAAGGTCCCAATGGAGGTGATGTAAGTAATTGAAGTGTATGCTAGTTAATTCTGAAGACTATTCTGTGTCAGTATTACATTCTGGCAGATGGTTTATGATATATAATGGAGATAATTACATCATGATTTATACATAGAAGTGGATGAGAACCCAATGATCATCTACTCATGCCATTTCAATAGAAAGTAAGAAATGGCCTTTCCCCTGAAAAATTTACCACTAATATAAAACACACCCAGATCACACTTAATATATATTTATTGGTGAAAAAATATCATTTGTATTATTATAAATCATATGGCTCAGAATAGTGTACTTATACTGTTGCTGATATATGATAAATGTTCTATAAATGGTTGTTGGATTCTTAAGTTTAAGATTTCTCATTGGCAGTGATGTGAGAGGTTTGTAATTGTCTTTGAATATACTGGCCTAGGTGTGTGCTCTAAACACCTGTTACATATGTATCCACATAAAAGTTTTTACCTAAATGTTTTACCTCCTGCATTTTGAGTCTATAAATCCATCAGAGAAATATGTGCATTTGTGCATTCTTTCTCATTGAGAGAAAACAGTCTCTTCTCGGTTATTTAAGAAGGAAACTCCCCTTAAAAACTGAATCAGTATTCTGATGGGTATTAGAGAATTTGGAAAAGTAATAATGCTTCTCTGCTACCATGACCTTCAAAAGATTTCTAGTCTATGTTATCTGCTTCCGACTTCATGTTTGGCAAATGAAGCCACCTGTTTTCCACATTCTTTTGGATGAGATTTATTTTCTCTCCTACGTGCCTTTAATTTTATCAGATCAGAACTGATAAAAGATATCAGTCGCTGCTCAACTAGAAAAGATATTCAGCTGTCATTAGATTCCCTGAAGGGAATCTCATGCTTAGCAGTGTATAAAGGGTTTGTTTTTCTCATGCAGTAAGTTCTTTTTAAATACAGTCATGA
This sequence comes from Microtus ochrogaster, assembly GCF_000317375.1. Taxonomy (NCBI): domain Eukaryota; kingdom Metazoa; phylum Chordata; class Mammalia; order Rodentia; family Cricetidae; genus Microtus; species Microtus ochrogaster. The sequence goes on along the minus strand of NW_004949217.1, from coordinate 343,983 downwards.
CTCTGATTCAATATAAAATCATATTGTAAAACTGTCCTGATTTTTCCCATGGGCATAGACATTGGAATTTTGTTTCAACCAACAAATACATGGCAAAGTTTGGAAAATCTCTTTGCCTTATGCTCCAATCCTGGGGAAGCTAAAACCTGATGTAATATATTAAATTATTCGCTGTTAATAAATGTGGCAACTGAAAAGGTCATTACTTTTTGTTTCACCCCCTCAATTTGCTCAGTATTCCTGTACATAATACTCACTTTGAACACTCTAGTTATATGTGTGTGAACAGAACATTGTATTAGAAGTATAACTCCATTTCTTTTTCTTCTTCTCAGGGACCACAAGGACCCCCAGGCTCTATCGGTTCTGTTGGTGGGGTGGGACAAAAGGTAAGCGCATGCTGGCTAAGAGAGCCAGAAATCAAGAGCTTTGATCATTGCTGGACATATTTTACATATCGCTACCATAAGTTTGGTGCTAAGTGGTCTACATATATTCCCCAATTCAGTATTATTTATTCTAGAACCTACACAGATTGAAATTAAACGCTGATGTTTTGTAGCGACACCTGTGGCAAGGAATGCCGCGCTCAGATTATTTCCTGTTTCGGGGCTGTGTTGGAGTCATCGCGCTCTGCTTCCGTGAAAGGAAAGCTGAGGCTTAGTTAATTGCAGTGATTTGGTGAATGTTTCTTCATTAGAAAGTGACGATGCCAAGCTCCACTTCAGCCTCTGAAAGTCTGACGAGACTACAGTGCCTTTCATTAGTGACACTTGGTACTTAAAAGCAAAGGAAACACTTCTACAACGGATCCGCAGACGAAAGGAGTCTTTCACATCAGAAAACAATTAATCACTGATTTTTGTCACCTTCTCATTGCTACCCCTCAGCCCATCTCTGGCATTTTTCAAAGCTCTTGGCATGTGCCATAACATCTGTGCACAGAACAGCCCCTTTTCCTGGTAAACATTATTTCATCTTAAAAAATCCATTCTTCCTTTTTTTGAAAATGTCAAAATGATTCTTTGATTTTTTTTTATTTATGTATTCAACTTCACATCTTAATAGAATTTTTAAGAAAATTGTCATTGACATTTACTTGAGAAAATGATTCACCAGTTTGGAAGAACCAAAAATTTATTTATACCATAAAATATTATACCGGGAAGGTATGTAAAATGGGATAGCTGTAGTGTTCTTAGTCCAACATTGAAACATGATTCTCTTCTTTGCTTTTAATTCTTTTTGACACATTTTATTTTATAATTAACTTCATTTATGTTCATTAAAATAGTTAACCCTCTAAAAACAGTGGAATTAGACTGATAAACATCATATTGGTGTTTCCTCTTGCTTTTCACCCCAACTCTTGTATTTATAATTAACTTCAGATGTTTCACTATTCAAATATCTCATAATTACTAAATTAGAAACAAATTATATTTTCTAGTTCTTAGTGGATAAAGAATGTAGTTTCTTTGACAATTGCTTTTAAGAAATTTGTTTATAATCTTATGGAGAAAGATATATGTTGAGACAGACAGAGTTATTCGAAGAAAAATTCTCAGTGCGATTAATAGTTCTAGCATAAAAAGCATAAGACAAGACCACCAACCGAGACACCACTGTCTTGAAAAATACTACCGATTGTTCCCCTTTGCCTTCTTTCTTGGAAACATATCTTCTGGGTTCTAAAGACAATTAGATTTATATTTAATAGTTTCAATAGACATTTCAGTGTGCTTCACCTATGTCATGGACACTGTAAACAAAAAAAAATTGTTTTAAGTATTTTCTTTGATTTCATTTTAGTAGTTATGATTTATATCATATGAATTTGTTTCTAGTAGGTATAAAGACCATTTTAATATCCTTAAAGCAAATGAATATTTATGTATTATTTGCAAAGGTTTTGTAGTAGAAGTTTTTGCACTTACATTTTACAGTCTATACACATTTCTTGACTACCATTATTTTCTTCATTTTAGAAAACTTGACATAATCTTTTCAAAATATTGCTTCACTTACTTTTAACAAAGATGGAAAGAGATGAGCAAATATATTGATGATGACTTAAAGATATATAGTTTTTTTCTATTTCCAACTTTGCACAATAATACTACACAGTAATATGACACATAAGAAAATATTTTGTGTTCAATGAGTTTTCAGGGTTTTTAATTAATATCACATATATTCCATGTGATAAATGTTTATTGTGAACATTTTGCCATTTATTTGAATGACAAAGTACTTTGTTTCATTTCATTTATGCGAACAGCATCACCCAAAATTACTGGTATATTATTTAATCATATTAAGATAGTTTAATAAGTACTTTCTTCATATATAATGTAAATGCAATATTTTACTTGTAATAATTGTCCAAAGTACAGTATATTTGCCGCTTATGTTGGGGAAGGCAAAATTTTCAGGCAATCCCATAACTGAGAAATTCCTGGAAAGTACTTGATGCCATCACAGCTATACAACTGCCTTAAGAAATCAAAATGTGGTGTATTTAAGAAGACTGAGAAATTTTGTTTGTACTTACTAAGGAAAATTTCAAGCCAATCTAGAATTACTAGCATGTGCAGGAAGACCTGTGATACCAGTGATTAAACTAAGAACTAGAAGAATCCCATCCGTTTCAGAATCCTGTCACTGATGTTGGAGCTACTATAAGACTGTTGAATGGAACACTGTGTGTGTCTGTGTGTGTGTGCGTGTTCGTATGTGTATGTGTGTGCTGCATCCCTTCACTTGAGTAATCACTGGAATAAGACACTATATTCTGTGCATTTCTCAGAAGGGCACTCTAGCAGTAGACTTTGTAGCTAAATCGCAGGTAAATATTCTTTGTACATAAACCTTACAAATTGGATAGTCTTCATGTTACCTTCATTTAAATATGGATTTATGGCTTCTAAGACATTTTCTCCACTGGTCAGATGATATGGCATATATCTAGTTGGATTAGAATGAGATCATAAAGACAATTAGATTTATAATATTTAAAAAATCTAATATAGGACTTTTGATTAAGTAATTCTTTATTTTACACTAATCTTCCTAAATTCATTCTATAGTATTATCGATATAGCACCAAGTTTTTACTGATGTATTTCAATAGCAAGAGATTTATAGTTTAGTAAAAAAGAGCAACTTGCATTTTAAAATTAATAATCCTGATTATAATATGAATTTTGACTTTGCACGAATGCAAACTGTTAGAAAATGTCTGATTGTTGCTATAGCTTGGTGATAACCTGAGCTCATGTGCTGGATTTCATCTTTACAAAACAAAGCAGGTTTTATTCAATTTCTTCTCTTGAATTATTGTGATTAATCCACGTTCTCCTTCTTATTAGACTTTTGATGTGTTTTAAGCAGTAAAGTAAGGTAGAGGCTGGTCTAAATTAGGATGCCCATCCTAAGGGCATTATTACAGAGAGAAAACACCATTGCTGTGTTCTTACCATTATCTGATGCTTTCTTTGTAGGGTGAACCTGGAGAAGCAGGGAACCCCGGACCCCCTGGTGAAGCCGGCACAGGTGTAAGTTTTGTAGTCTTAAAGTCCCTTATGAGGCTTCATTAGATATTTAGGAATTCTTTTAGAGTGTTTGAACATTGAACTTGAATCCTAACAGTATTCATTTTTACTCTTCCTTTCCAACTTACTTATTGAGCCCATAACTACAGAAACTTATTGTTTAATAACTGACAATCCTCTGCATATTTTGATTAGTATCTAAGATTTAAACGGTCACATTTGCATGAGTTTCGTCTTTTAAACCTAAGGTGTTCATTATGCAACATTGTGTTTAGTGAACTGTCCATAATAGAAACAAAGCAACAATTTCCTTCCCGCATTAACTAAATATTTGTTAATTAAAATGGATTATTCTAAAATAAATTAAACTGATCATAAAACTATTACATTCCCATGACAATCTAGAAATATTTTGAAAATCTAGCAGCAGGGTTCATGACTACTGGCATCTAATTAATTCAGTTTGGATTCTGTTAGAAATTTTGCATTGTAGTATACAGACTATAAAAGCAGAGAATTATACAACCCACAGTATTGAGGTTAAAATCTTGAAACAGTGCGTATAAAGTAATTGCTGCTTTTGGTTGTATTCTTTAGGGTCCCAAAGGAGAGAGAGGAGAGAAAGGAGAAGCTGGGCCTCCTGGTGCTGCAGGTCCTGCTGGTGCTAAGGGGCCACCTGGTGATGATGGTCCCAAGGGGAACCCAGTGAGTTTGTTCTCTTTATGATGAAATTTGTGTTTGATCCTCTCCTAGCTTTTCATAAAAAATATTTGCATGCATTCTTTGCTCTTTTCAATTTTTTTTCCTGTCTGAAGAATATATCTAACCAGCCAATACTATGACTCTAATCTCTTGAAGCACTAAAAAAAATAGCATTATGAAACTTTTGTTTTATTCTATTTATTTATTTTTTTACAATGTCTCTCTAGGGGCCTGTTGGTTTTCCTGGAGATCCTGGTCCACCTGGGGAACCTGGCCCTGCAGTAAGTCTTGTAGAGAAATAAAAAGGATGATTTAGTGTGGGTGTTCCGTCAGTCTACAGTAGCAACTTAAAAAATTATCTTATAAATGAACTTTAAAGACAGAAAGACAAATGAAACAAACAGAAATGACACCGACCACAACATTTATATAACCGGTGATTCTTGCACTCTGTTATGTGACTGCCTGCTTCATTTAAACAATTCTTGAAACTTTTTTGGATTACCCAAGCAAAAGTAGCAGCTATACTTTTATTATAAAGTTCAAGACTGACCTTCCTTCCTTCCTTCCTTCCTTCCTTCCTTCCTTCCTTCCTTCCTTCCTTCCTTCCTTCCTTCCTTCCTTCCTTCCTTCCTTCCTTCCTTCCTTCCTTCCTTCCTTCCTTCCTTCCTCCCTCCCTCCCTCCCTCCCTCCTTCCCTCCCTCCCTTCTTTTCTTTTATTTTCTTTTTTATGGTCTTTCAAGACAGGGTTTCTCTGAGTAGCTTTGATGCCTATCCTAGAACTAGCTCTTGTAGACCAGGCTGTCCTTGCACTCTCAGAGATCCACCTGCCTCTAGCTCCAGAGTGCTGGGATTAAAGACATGTGCCACCACCGCCTGGTTAAGCCTTTATTTCTTAGTTCCATTTATTATGCAAATCCTACTTTGAATTGTATTATGTCTGTTCCTTGTGAACTGAAGCACTAGTCTTATATATCAAGTGAGTCTTCCTCATTTATGATTTCCCAAGTATTTATGGAAAGAGGAAGAGGTGCCATTATCTAAAAAATAAGTATTATAATTTCATTTATCCATCTGATCACAGTTTATTTGAACACTATACCAAAGTAGTCGGTGTAAGTTTTATACCTTTATAATAATAAGATATAATAAGAAATATTTGGGTTAATTTTCACTGTCAATTACAGGGGCAAGATGGTGTTGGAGGTGACAAGGGCGAAGATGGAGATCCAGGGCAACCGGTAGGCAAGAAACCTTACTATTTTTCATCATCTTCTATAGCTCCATGCATTTTAAAAAGTCATTTCAACATGATTACTCTTTTACAATTAAAGTTTATTGTGTATTTTCTGTATGCCCTTCTCAAAGGATGCCATCATCTGTTGATGAGCTTGTCCCACTGTTAATTATTTATTTTTCTTAATTTATCTTGTCTCCTCACATTCAATACATCTCACCAGTAACTTCCCCGCCCTCCACTCATAGTCTTCTCTAGCTCTCCTTTTCCCAAGACAAAACCCCTTTTTTTCCACAGAAAAGAGCAGGCCTTTCAGGGCCACGAACCTAATACAGCAGCACAAGGTAGAATAAGACAGTGCACAGACCGTGAAGCCAAGGCTGGTTGAGGTAACCCAGCAGGAGAAAAAAGATCCCCAAATCGGGCAAAACAGTCAAAGATACCCACACTTCCACTTGTTTATGAAAAGATAATACATTGTAAACACAAATAATGAATATAAAAGTAAGAATATCAGACTGGTAGCTTGTTGTAGTTCACATGCTATTTCAGCCAAGTGGCTAAATGAAACATAGTATAGACAATTTAATATTTTTTGTATAGACACAGAAATGTTTCGGCCACATGGGCTACTTAGGAAAGGAGAAAATATTAAAGGTGTTAAATTAAGTAGTTCTCAAGAATTGTGAGTTTCTTACAAGGTTCTGTTTTTTAGGTATTGGAAATCTAAGGTATACTTATGACGTATATCCTCACATAGTTATTTACACAGTGGAACAAAAATCACTAGTGCTGTGTGAGAAGTTTATAGGTAGTAAATCAAAATGTTAAAAGTTTGTAGTCTATTATCAAACTTATAAATGTATATGTCAAGTGTTTGCTGAATTTATATTGCTGCTTTTTAAATGGTATAAGTTTCCATAGAGAAAATCCAAAGAACTTTCCTCTATCCATGAAGAGTTTGCCAAATAAGTTTACCAGCTCACTATCTAGAAGCTATTCATGTCTCTGAATGGGGGCTGAGGGTTTTAATGTATCAATGAGATGAAAGTCAGTTTCAGTTTATACTGGGAGAAATTATGTTGGTTATGAAAAATACCCAGCCTATTAAATAGTGAATTTTATATTTATATCTAACTATATTTATTTTTAGGGTCCCCCTGGTCCATCTGGTGAGGCTGGCCCACCAGGTCCTCCTGGAAAGAGAGTAAGTTTTTCTCATTCTTCATTTCAATTGTTCCCTGTGCATTTGGATCAGTATTACCCATGCAAGCTCCAGGAAGCATCTGAGGCTGACAAATAATCACTTTCTTCAGAATGTCAAAATCTTCACTTACTCAGAGTACATTTTAACCGTGGTACTGTCACAGTCTGAATAAGTCAAACAACTCCTCTGTTGAGAGTTACCTGCTCCTCCAAACGGATGTTGAGGGCTGTTGAACAGTTCCTGTTCCAGCCTCTGGCATTCTCCACGAGAGTGAAATGCCCAGAGTCGAGTGTACACATCATGAAAGCATGAATCCATGTCAGTAGATTCGCTGCAAGCACCCGTTTATATTATAGACGACCTTATGTTGTCAAATTTTCAGGACTTGGAACCATGATTTTTATTGAAGCAGAGTTTGCATAAAGATGATAGCAGCAAAGAGGCAGCTATGGTCACAATAACTGGTTCTGTGCAGGTGAGATGTCTCAGTGGGTAAAAGTCCTTATCAACAAGCCCGTTGTACTGTGTTCAGTCTCCAGTTCCATGTGACCAAAGGAGATAACTGACCCCTGCAAAGCTGTGTTTTGGTCTGACCGTGTGCATATTCTTTTGTGCACATGAAGACAAACATAATGTAAATAAATACATGTAAATTATTGAAAAAAAAGCAGGATATTGACTATATAGCATCTTAAAAGGGATTTAAATATTTTAGTTTAATTAGAAATAATAATTTAAGGTATTAATGGATAAAGATGCATATTTAGAATATACATTAACAAAACAGGTCTATGATCTTTCCTGTGCTTCTTATATTTGAAGCTTCTGCCTTTGAGATGTATGTAGACTCTGTGTTAGGTTATTGTGAACTATAGTCATCCCACAACAACTGAGGTCAATTAAAAACTAAAATTGTTATCTCTATATCTGTTTTTGTACTTGTTAGCTAGTAATGTTTTATCCTGTTCCCTCCCCATTCTTCTTAGTAAAACTATCCTGTGTTCACTTTAACTGTTATATATAAGTGAAGACAAGAGCCATTTGTCTTCTGGTGTCCATGTCTACCTTATGTCACATGACATAATGCTCTCCAATTCCATTCAATTTCCCACAAATGACAGGATCTCACCTTTCTGTCTGGCTGACTTGTACCCCATTAGATATTATTGTCACATTTTCTGTAGACATTCATCTGTCTGTTGGATTCACTATCTTAGCAGTCATACTGGTGCTGCATGGAGTATAAAAGTGCAGGGAGCATTTGGTAGGTGGATTTGATTCCCTCTGGAAATATAATCAGTAAAGGGAGTACCAGACCGTATTTTAAATCTACTTTTACTCTTTTACATCCATTGACAATGTCACATGGCTTTCATTCTTCACTGTTGTGTGCAATATATTTAGTCATTTTATATTAGAGCTGTCTTTTAAATGTTTAAATACATCTCACTTGACCTTAATGAGTAATTTTATTTGATGTTTGATTTCATTTATTGTTAATTTATAATCCTGAGTTGTGATCATCAGTGATAATATATACTTCAACTGCTTCTTTAGTGTCCTTGTCTGGTTTCATTACAAGGGCAATGTTTGCCTTGTAGAATGAATTAGGCTGTCTCCCTGTTAATCTAGGGATGGTTTTTGGATAATTGTTCTTAGTTCTTTAAATTTTTGGAAAAAAAATCCAGCAAGAATGAATTGCTTGTCTACATAGGCTACTCTCACTGGAGGACATTTTATTCATTATTAAACCTTATTACTTGAATATTTTTCTATCCAAACATCCTATATTTTTACTGCAAGGTACTTAATGCTTTACAGTTCTCGTAGTGAATGTTCTATACTCGTGTCTTTCACCCATATCATCTTCAATGTTTTCTATACAGACTTCTTTTTCTGTCTAATCTATATGTTTATAAACTGTGTGGTTAACATAAAAATTACTTTCTCAAATGACTTATTCTTCAGTGACCCAAAATCACAGATTAATTAAAAATACTACTTATTTCTAGAGTTATCTTACTCTTACTAACATTTTCTCTCATTTAACCTTTGTATCTCAGCACTACAACCTGAACTGATTTTTATAAACTTTCCATTTTGAAATTTTAGATATTTTAAAATAAATTAAATTTCAGTTGTATTATTTCATATCCCTTGGATGAATCATGTTATGAAGTCACTTTGAAAATGGGTTGATTTTTGGTGAATTACTTGAAGATAATCCTTATCAAAATTGCAGTTTATCTGCCTATTTATTCTAAATACCAATTAAAAATATAAAGGATTGTTTTTAAGCTATGATGCTCACTCTGTAAGCACAATAGAAAGACTTTGAATAGATGTATTACATGTTGTATGGTATCTGAGGTGACTGCACTAAGCTTACAATACTACTCATATTCATTTTGATGTAGTGGATCAAACTGAGTGAGCACTATTGAGCACTACGCATGCAGGCCTTCCTCCTTTGGCATGTGAAGTCATTAAATCTAACCTGAGTTCTCCTCAGCTCAAAGTGCTTAATTGCTTTTTACATTAAGTTAAATTAACCAACATACTAAACTGACTTTATCTGATTGACAAGTAATCCACTTTCCTCCATCAATATAAGATCTATTTAATGGTGTGAAAAGCTACTCCATTGTCCAACGCTTTAATAATGAGATACAGCTCACCTTAACATTAAGAATTAAATATTGAGCTCTCTCTCTCTGTCTGTCTCTCTCTCTGTCTCTGTCTCTCTCTGTCTCTGTCTCTGTCTGTCTGTCTGTCTGTCTCTCTCTCTCTCTCTCTCTCTCTGTGTGTGTGTGTGTGTGTGTGTGTGTGTGTGTCTCTCTCTCTCTTTCTCTCAACAGGGTTTGTCTGTAGTTTTGCCTATCCTGAAACTAGCTCTTGTAGACCAGGTTAACCTCGAACTTACAGAGATCTGCTGTCTCTGCCTCCCTAGTGCTGGGATTAATGGCTTGCACCACCAGCACATGGCTGCTTGAACTTGTAAAGTAGAAGAAAGATGGCAAAATGATTCGGGGTGGAGAGGAACCATAGGGCAAAGCCTGCATTAAAATTCCGCAAATTAAATGACTATTATTCAAATATTTCTAGAACTGACTCTTGCTAGAACAATTTCACCAAGGAGATGTAAGTAGTATGTTTAGAGCTCCAACAGCAAATCAAACATTTGATTTTATGGTCATGTAAAGAGTGGCGGGAAGTTTCACACTATGTTATTGTAGTCTGAGATGTCCTATGTGTCAAGAATGAGCAAAGGATCTGAGTATTAAGATCAAAAGTGAAGATCTGTAAACCACAGGGGTAATTTCTTAATTCTCTGTCCCAGAGATAAATAGCCGCTGGAGATGTGTGTTAATGACCAGCATCTTCAGAGACATGACCAATGATTTAACAACCCTTCTACACTATAACTGTAATCATTCTTCAGCAGGCTGATGAGATAGTTCAATACGTTACAAACAACTCTCTTTAACCCACCCAAAATGTACAGTCTTCAGTATGCATCATATAGATTTTATCCAAAGAAACATATCTTTTATCTTTAATTTGCCCGCTTTGGAGGCAAAAGGAAAGTAAACCAATAACTGATTTGCTATAATGTTTTATAATGGAAGTTGAAATTACTAGTAACTGATGTTGCCATTTTTTTCTGCATGAATCTCATAAATGGCTAAGACTAATAGAGTATTGATTAGAACATTGTGTGTGACAATTATACTTAGAAACATCATTCTAATAGTTATTGAACAAGTAGAAAAATTAAGTTATAATATTGTAGCACGTGTACCTTGTGTCATAATTGTAATATCTGATAACAAAAGTATACTTTCTTAAAGCACTTATCAATGACCTATGGAATTTCAGCACACAATTTATCTATATAGTGAGTGTTCAATCCCTAGCCTTCAATTCAAATATTTCTAAAATTGATTGTTACAAGGCCTTCTTTGAAGAAATGTAAACAGAATCTATAGATCCACAAATTAAGCCAAAATATGGTTCCACCAAGGTTCAATTAGGAGGACTATTGAGTTTAAATATTTTCTTAAAGTATATATTATTATAAATATACATGTATAATATTATAATATGAATATTACCCATGTCAGGTACTCTACAAGTACAGTATGTGCACTTCACTGTTGAGGTATTTTTTTCAGCCCAAACTAATGGGTTTTGGGTGGGGGGGGCATACAGTGTGTGGGCTACCCAGTGCAGCCACATTGGAAAGTCTTCAGGTTAGATGATGGATTGTTCAGAACTATGCATATGGGATTATCACCCCCTATGCACCCGTATATACTCAAGTACTTCCTATTACTACTGATGTTGTAATAAAGTTAGGGGAGAGTGGCTTACAAATGGCTCTGAGCAACTAGCCCCTCAAAAAAGGATTAAGTGATTCTTCTTTCTTACTGTTTTCTCTGACGTTAATAGTTGACAGTCCCACTCATGATGGTTTCTTATAAGCAGACATAACCTATCTGATGAGTTAGTGGCTGTTTTTTCTACAGTGCTATATTCTACAACACTGAGTGAAATATATTTCACTTTCTTTCTTCCTTCTTTCCTTCTTTCTTTCCTTCCTTCCTTCATTCCTTCCTTTCCTTCTCCTTTCCTCCCTCCTAACCTCTCTCCCTCTCTTCTTTTCTCCTTCCTTCCTTCCTTCCTTCCTTCCTTCCTTCCTTCCTTCCT
>NW_004949217.1:305141-332473 GCF_000317375.1 Microtus ochrogaster | reverse complement strand
TCTCTCTCTCTCTCTCTCTTTCTTTCTTTCTTTCTTAATTCTTTTTGTAGTTATTACATCCCAAATACAGCTTGTGCACCCTTTTCCCTTCCCAGCTGTTTCCCTCCACTTCCCCCCCTCATCCACTCCTCCTTTATTTTCTTCCCTTCATTCCCCTAGAGTTATCAATCAAACATGACATGTCCAGTTACACTAAGCGTAGGCACCGACCCTCCTGTTATGGCTGGATAAGGCAATCCAGTAGAAGGAAAAGGGTTACCAAAGTAGGCAAAAGATCAGAGATAACCCCTACTCCCGCTGTTAGCAGTCCCACACGAACACAAGATACTTGACCATAACATATATGTAGAGGACCTAGGGCAGACCCTTACATACGACTTGACTGCTTGTCAGTTAAGTCTCTATGAGCCCCTATGATCCCATTTGGTGGGCGATTTTCTTGTCTTTCTTCCTCCTGAAGTGGATCAAATACACATTTTATACATTGACCTCATCTTCATGCATTTTATGTTTGTCTTTGTAAGAAATTTTTGTATATTCCTTATGGTTTGATTTTACTTTGTAGTTCTTTTCATCATGCATAGCACAATTTGTAGCATAAGTAATATGTACATATTTGAGAATTGAATGGCAGAATGAACAAAATATAAGATCATATTGTAAACTACTAATAGTGGAAAAAATTATATGATGTCATTTCTCATGAGTTAAAAATAGAATAATAGCATCTTTTAGGGATAAATTTAACTAGTTTATTTTATGCAAACTTATGAGAAACAACTCAAAACAGGATTCCTATGGGTCTTGAATTTATTTGTTTGTGTATCCATTGCCGAAGAGGAAGACTGAGTGACTTATAAGTAACAAAATGCATTTGGTTGCTAGCTGTGCAGGCTGGACAGTTCAACATAAACAGTTTAGAATAAGGAAAGGACTTCTTTCCACATCACCTATGGCCTTTACAAGCAAACCACAATCGAGGGAGGTATCATGAGAAAAAGATGGTAGTAGAACAGCAAAGGGAGAGCTCCAGAAGGAGGGATAGAGACAGGAGTGACAGGAGGAGAGAAAGAGAACTGCTGCTCAGGTGAATTTGATTATTGCATTTCTCTAAATACTTGTTATTGCGATGTTTTTAAAATATATATTCTACTGGCTAGGGTAACAATACAGTTACTGCCTCAACGCTGTAATGGTAGGAAAAAAACAAAGATTGTGCTCGATGCAAATACTGCCGAATAAACAGATCCACTGGATGAGGTTCCTCAGGATCTGCTTCCCCCTGTCGAAAAGAAAACCACATGAGCACACCAAAAGCCTGTAGTTAAAGTATCTCTTACAACTCAGCATATTGCTACCACCTTAAGGAACAGTTCACAGAATTTGTACAATTATTTTGAGGCACCACGAATTTTATTACTAAGTGTGGTTGCAGTCATGCTATTGGAAAAATAAGTGACTTAAAAGTCTTCCTTGGCTATCACATTTAAAATGAGTTCCTGGAACTAGAGTTTGAAGAAGTGAATGATATTTATTTAATTTGATAAATATAATATGAGAAATAACATGGATGATGAGCCTGCATTCACAGTAAAATACTGAAATACTATCTAAGGCAAAAAAAATATTATCTTCATGTCTCACAAAATGTCACCATTGTATCTACGCTGTCCAACCTCAATATCTAATCTCTGTCAATAATGTTAAATGTGATCACTGAAAAAATTACTTAGAGATCATTAGTTCCTTACTAAATCTTTCTTTACATATGCCTTTCTATGATATTTTGAGTATAATCTTTTTTATCTCTAGGCTAGAGTTTTAAAATTCAAATTATTTTTAATCTTACATGTTTGTGAATTAAATCTTCCCATAAGAATGAAACTCCTCAGATTTTTGAGCTTCATTATTGTACATGTTAGTCTTCTTTAGCTGGTGCATGATCCTAGAAAGCTTGAGTATTTAGGTGTTCTTAGATTGAGCCACCTCTGAAACATCCTTAAATATAAAAATGCAAATAACTTCAATATATTCAAGGAACTCTGAAAATTCAAAATAGCAAATAACCTCTAGTATTTTCATTCAATGTCAGTATTTTTTATTGGCATTTTTTTTCTGAGACTTGGTGTCACTGTGTAGCCCTGGATAACCTGGAACTCATTCTGTAGCCCAGACTTGCCTAAAACTCACAGCAATCCACCTGCCTCTGCTTTCATGCACTGCTACACCCCACTCTTCATCAGCACTGTGGAAAAGTTGGGTTTGTACAGTATTTGTTGATGTTATATAACGATCTGGACTTTATTAGTTGATTTATCTTAAATGATCTAAACAGCAATTTTTACATGAAATTAGTGTTAAATTTCAGAATCATGTTTTAAATAGAGAAGTAAGATGTAACTATACCTTAATAGTCTATCAGCAGTTCCTGCATTTTCATATAGTTCCTCAGCATTATTTCTTTTAAGATACTACATCTCTAAATACAATTTTCTATTTACAGGGTCCTCCAGGGGCTCCGGGTTCAGAAGGAAGGCAAGGAGAAAAAGGTGCTAAGGTAAGACGTGAAGAAGAGATAAGTTAGGCTGTTTATGCACCGAAAGGCATCTATTTCCACACAGTAAATGGCATCATGTGCTTTAACGTTATTAATGTGCCCACATGTTTCATTTTCAAACAGGGAGAAGCTGGTGCTGAAGGACCTCCTGGGAAAACTGGCCCTGTTGGACCTCAGGGTCCTTCTGGAAAGCCTGGTGCAGAAGGCCTTCGAGGCATCCCTGGTCCTGTGGTGAGCATCTGTCCTAAGAGGGACTGCTATAAAAATAACTTTAAATTTCAATATCTTTGAATCAAAATGCTTTTAATGTTTCTGCTTCATAACTTAGTGTGCTTTAAAGAAATCCAGTATTTCTATAGAAGTTATTAAATGACAATTTGAATAACTTAAGAATCCATCTAAAATATTTAAGTATTTCATTTGTTTTAATAAAGCAGAAGAGAAATAAATTCTAATGTCATAGTGATGAAATATTTTGTACATATATCTCTGCATATGTTTGTGTGTTTATATAAGTATGTATACATGTATGCATGAGTGTATATACATGTACAGGTAAAGAGAAAATAAACAATCTTACAGTATTTGTGTGTGTTTGAGGTAGTACAATTTACGGATGCCAATTCTTTTCCTTTCTGTTTGTCCAACATTTAAAAATAATAGATATTGTCTTGTTTAGCAAACAAAATTTTATTTTCTTTTATGTAGGGAGAACAAGGACTCCCTGGTGCTGCTGGCCAAGATGGACCCCCTGGTCCTCTGGTGAGTGTCATTTTTCTTATTTATAGAGAATTCCCAAAATAAATTTTTTGTAGGCTAGAATTTGTGAGTGGTGTTTTATAAAGAGGTTTGTACTTTTGAATAAGGAATATTGCACATTCAAGGAGAAAAACAATACTGCTGACAGCATGCAAAGTATGCCACTTGGCCCAGAGACTATTCCTTCCTTATACCTGTTAGAAGAAGAAACGTCTTTTCTACTCAGAAGAAAATGTTACTAATGTTCCAGCCAGGGATTTTTTCTCAGCGCAGACAGTTCCCCAAAGTGCATGTGATTAAACTTCTTTTCTGGGTCTTCACTTATGGAGAAATGTCTGCACACGAAGTTGGTAGCTGCCCAAAGAGATGGTTTTCTTTTTGAGATAAATAGGTTCAGAAACAGGACATTATGCTGAGCTCTAAAAAGTCATGTGATTATTTTTATGGTGTAATTGGACCATGAATTTCATGTGCAAGCAGCATGCTTAATAAATGCAGCAAAGCATGCAGGACTCAGACAGTGTCTTAAGGTCCAAAATTATCCTGGATACAATATGGGCATGACATGAGAACGAAAACATGTCCTTCAGAATCATTGTTTGCCTGGTCACGTTCATTAATAAATTGCTTCAATTGGCAAAGGTTTTTAAACATTGAGTTTTACGTAACTATGAAGTATTAATCAAAAAAGTAAATAATACTGATAGCAATAAGGGAGTGTGATACATTTTACTTTAAATAACCAAATCCTTTCTTAAAGTAACTTGAATTTTATTTACATCTCCATTGTCCTAAACATAGTTTTTACTTAGAATATATACATAGTCAGCAAGCATCATAAATGGAACCATATTCTAATCATTCAGGGCATATTCTACTATTCCTTTCATTAAGAAAATCACAAGTTCTAGCACAGTCTCAATAAAAACCATGTGTTAAGATCTTTTGAAAATTGCACTTCAGAAGTTAGATTACTTATTTAGTAACTAGATAAATGTTGTCGAATCTTTAATTGATTTGATGCAGGAGATTACTAGTTATGTACTCCATACATAATCTGATTATCATAGAAATTGAGCCCTGGGCGAAGCTAGGTCAGCTCCAGATCTGCTATTTAGGAAATATTCTCCTTTAATGTGGTAAAGTCCTCACTGCAGATTCAGATTCTGGTAGCACAATGCTTTGCCTAAATATCACCTAAAATTTACCTGTTTTATTTTTATTTTTTTGTAATGTTAGATTTTCCAATAAGCATTCTGACCTTTCAGCAGATGAAATAAAAGCACCTTGCTGGAGATTTCCTTTAGCTAATGTTAAAAATAAAACCATCAGACACACCAGCTGATGAAAGTCTACAAAATTTGTGTTTCTAATGCTTAAGTAAATGTGAGTTTACAGTATAAGAAGGATGAACATCTCAAATTATTTTTGGAAAATGCAATGGTAAGCATTAGGATGGCCCAACACGCTCATACACTCATGCTCATTCCCTGGCTGCTGGTTTCATTTGGGAATATTATTTATTCATAGTTTTAATCAATCTGATATCTGGAAAATGCTATTTAGTCCTCACGAAAAGAGGGGAGGTAGAGGAGGTATATGCAGAATGCTATGTATAATGAACATTTCTACTCAGCTAAGCAAGATTCATTTTAGAAGTAGCATGTCTTAATTTGAGTGAGGTATTATTTTGGATACAGGTTAAATTCACCCACTTTCAAATCAAACACATTGGTTAAAGAAATTAGCAGTCCTATGTGCTTGTGGGATGACATTAGGATCCATGCTCCTTCTCCAACCTCAGCAGTTTCAAAGGGAGAATAGTAAGGGCATCTGATCCTATCCCATAAAATGATATTAAGTTTAATTAAAGTTAATAGAGGTGATATTTCCTGCCTAATAGGTTCTTATGGTTTTAAAATGAGCTCTTTGTGAAACACTTACATGACTAATGGGTAGTAATACCACTGAGTAAAGAATTATCAAATGAAGGAAATAATTATACATATTTCTAAATATTGTAGTTTTACAGTGTTGTGTTTGGAGTGAGTGTGGCTAAATGGTCCCTAAATTCACATTTATATGTATCCAATAATCTGGAGTAGACGTTGCTGACCAGGCAAATGAGATTATTTTTAGAGCAGCTAGAACGTAGCTTGGTGAGTTCTGTGACAGAGGCCAGCAGAGGATGTCATTCCCAGGTCACCTGTGTTTGCTTCCAGTTGCTAAGAAAATAGAGAGGCTTGTGTGAGGATAAATGTGGGAGGTGAGACTAAAATATTTGAAAGTTCAGACAGGTTTACAATGAATTTAAGGGGCTGGAGAGATGGCTCAGTGGTTAAGAGCATTGCCTGCTCTTCCAAAGGTTCTGAGTTCAATTCCCAGCAACCACATGGTGGCTCACAACCATCTGTAATGAAGTCTGGTGCCCTCTTCTGGCCTGCAGACATACACACAGACAGAATATTGTATACATAATAAATAAATAAATATTTTTTACAATGAATTTAAAAATTAATCTACTTGAAATTTTTTTCTACTTGAAATTTTTATAGGTAATTCTTTATTCCTCCTAGTTTTCCTCCTAGTTACAAATACATTCACGCTCACATCCAAGACTGTGTAGATAGATCTCTGCAACTACCTCCATATAAAGTCTTTTTTTTCTGCTTCTTGAAAGTGCCTATAACTTCTTATATTTGACTATAGATCTTATTGGAGAGCATTCTCATTTTGTTCTCTTAAAATAAAAACCAGAAACAAACCTGTTTATTTACCTTCATTTTGAAAAGGGGTAATCTCGTTATATAGACTAGGTTGGCCTTTGTGTCACTGTGTAGCTCAGGCTAGCTTTGATTTGCATCTTTGCCTCAGACCTCAGGTAGTATATTTCAGAAGTGACTCATGCCCAGCTAGTAAAGTTAGTTTTTGTGATCATATGTAACTTAAATCTCTATATATCCTATCTATCTATCTATCTATCTATCTATCTATCTATCTATCTATCTATCTATCTATCTATCTATCTATCCATCATCTATCTATCTATCTATCTATCTATCTATCTATCTATCTATCCATCCATCCATCCATCCATCCATCCATCCATCCATCCATCCATCCATCCATCTATCTATCTATCTATCTATCTATCTATCTATCTATCTATCTATCTATCTATCTATCTATCTATCTATAAATATAGATATCAACACACCAACACAGAGTTTCTCCAAAGAATTCAAAATAAATACATAGCACATATGAATTTAACATTAAACTGAAAAGTCAATGATGAGCCTGCGTTGTTTTTTAAGTAGAATTACTTTTTGAGCAATCAAGAAACCTTAAATGGGCATGTCTTAGAAGACAGAGAATGTTGAATAATTTCAGATGTCCTCTATAAGATCATAGTTAACATTGTTGAGTAATTTAAAAAGCATGCATTTGATGTTTGCAAGCATAATTAAGGTTGTAGTAATTTTAAAATACTTGTTCCATATTCTTTTATATTAAGTGCCTACTACTTTCCATGGAAAACTACTCAATTTTAATTTTTTTGTTAATTTTAATATCGTTAATATCTTCTTTTTTGGAAAATCATGAATACCTGACAGTGTCAATTTTTAAACATACAAACCTAAATAAAATATAGGGTTATTAAATTATAGTTTAAATTTTTCTTTAATGTTCTGCACAAACTATGTAACGGGGTTGTGATACATAACATTCTATCATGATTAAATGTGGTTGAATGATAAGATATTTGATTTTTTGCATATTTAAGTACTACTTCTTACTATTATCCTCTTAGTCAAGTTTGGGGTTTAGAGTTTTCTTAAAACCCAGTGCTCTATAGTTGTGAGTTGTAGTTCAAGGCAGATGCTTCACACGGCATAACAGTACAGTGGGGGAGTGTTCCTGTGTGTATTTCGGACATTTATGAATGCATGGTTGCTGTTTTCTTTTTCTCTTTATTGCTTATGAATTATATATCTCCCCAAGGGCTCTCCATTTATAACATCCTGAAGAGTAAACACCAACATGAAAATTTAGAACGTATTTTTTTATATGCAGAGTTGAAGTTTTTGGTCTCTTCCGTACCAAGAGAGAGAGAGACCTTGAACTGTCCTCACTGTCATGACATCACTAATTTTGTTTGTAGTCACTGAAAACGTAAGACTGGTTTAGATTAACAGCATCATATCCAAGATGGTTTGCAAATTTTTAGGATCTTACTTAGAATAACATCCTTTACCTCTAAACCCATTTATGAGCAGTATCTATAAAAAAAAAAGCTTAAAAATAGAGTTAACACTCAAACCATGTTTAGTACATTTCTTTTCAATAATGAACAATTAGAATTGCTAGCATTTCCCCTTACGGTTATGATGGAGTAAGAAAGTTGTGATAATGTTTGCATTGTGTTTTGATATTTATTCAGGCAGTTTTAAAGCTTGAGTCCTCTTTCATCTTGTTAACATTGATATAGTTATTTTTAAATATTGTGAATAAACCTGGGGGTGTAAGACACATGTGTGTCTGTAACAGTGGCTGAGCTGTGGATGCCCCATGAGTGTGCAACTCAGCTTTCCCTCTGATGCAAGAATTTCTATAAACTGTCTTATGTGCCTGATAAATTGAGTATATAATAAGGAAGCAAGAAATATGGCCCCTATTCATATTTTCATTATGTAGATAATATGCTGATTTTTGATCGGCATATATCAGATTCAACCAGGATTCTCAGTGGTTTCTGTTACTTGTACAAATATGTGGTTCTTTCCTGCAATTATTTTTTTTTGTTAGAACTGCTTATTCATGCTTTCATACATTTTTGTTCTGACACTGAGAATGTCACTTATGCTTGTGATGCCATAAGATCAATATATTATTATTTGATTATTCTCTTACCCATGTATATTATTTCTTTAAATATGTGCTACTGGAAAGTCATGTAAAGTCATTTAAAAATAGTGCTATATTATTTTGGGAGTCGCATGTACTTCTCTGACAAACCATTTGAAAAGTGTGTGGGGGGGTTTCCAATAATTGACAAGGAATGAACTCTAATCACTTAACTTACTGATAAAGAAAACCTTACCTTATGTGTGTTCTTTGCTCTGTATTTGAAGAAGAATATAATGTTGGGTCAAGTCTATAGACTTTAGGGCAATTTCTTGTATTTTCCTGTCAAGTTTGTAAGGTCATGTCTACTTCTTTGTTAATAAAAGGAATTGTATTACAGTGATCATTTCCAAAACTCTGGCAGTTTGTAAATCTTAGAATAATCTATAGCTAAACTGAAGCATGCTGATCCTCTTGACTTTGTCATCGAGAAACCTAATTGATATGTTGGTCTTGTGACCTTCCAACCCAATGCATTCACTCATCTTCCTAGAGTCTTTAGCTTACAAGAATTTTAATCACAATAAACTTTTGAGGCAAAGAAAAATAGTCAAGTATCACATATTATAAAATATAGCTGCAGTCAAAACACTATATTACGATTTGCTAAAACCATTTCTGGCTCACAAGTAAAGATTTTCAATTAAGATTTGAGAAGTTTAAGCATTTCTTTTGATTCCTTAATTCTATTCAGTAAATTTTTTTTTTTCTTTTTGGATTTTCGAGACAGGGTTTCTCCGTAGCTTTTGGTTCCTGTCCTGGAACTAGCTCTTGTAGACTAGGCCTGCCTCGAACTCACAGAGATCCACCTGCCTCTGCCTCCCGAGTGCTGGGATTAAAGGCATGCACCACCACCGCCCGGCTATTCAGTAAATTCTTATAGTGAATGTTGTCACTCATTCCCCTGTCTGCTATGCAGAAGCCATTCCGTCTTTAAATTTTCGGAATCTAATTTAGTGCACTTCCTTTGAGACTCACCTTCAATGGTTTGCTAAATTGCCTTGCCTTTCTTGAACACCTATTGTATTCCCCGGCTGAGTGACTCCATCTTCTCCTTGCTTTTTGTCACCACTCTGAGAAGAAGTACTATGAGATAGGCTAAAAGAGCATTTGGGGTTTCAGATTTCTGGATTTAAAATGCATGTCCATTCTAATAAGTTGAGCGACACTTAACTGGATGCGAAAATTACTTGGGTAATATTGCTGTGAATATTGAAGATGTAGGATTAAATTATATTGGAATCGTTGAGTATCTAATACATCTTTTTCTCCAGAGATCGCAATTCAATCAGCTTATGTTTAAGAGAGTATAAACAGAAAATGAAATAAGAATTCAGAGACTTACTATAGCTGCTTATGATTTCAAGTTAGTATCCTAGAAGTCATCTTTAATTCTCTACAGTGTTAGTTATCATTTTAAGTCATCCCAATATACTTGTTACAGAAACATCACAATATAGTGTTTTTCTGACTTTTCTGTGTTTTCAAATATCATTTGATTATTAAAATCTTGAATTATTTTTAAATTTTACTGAAAATACTGTAATCTTTGAAATTAGGGTTTATTATCAAAATATTTATGAATTGCGCATATAATATAAATCCATTTTGCTTCAGTTATTATAACTAATAATTTATGCTTTCTTCTCAGGTGAGAAACTATATAGTTGTATCTTATTTCAAATTTCATGTTCATTTATTTAACCAAAATTATCAGTATTATGATTACTCATTAACTTCATGATATTTTAAGACCACAAATTTCTCTATAATCCTGAGAAATGCAATAGCACTGGTTATTATTAACTTTTACTGAATTCTGTAAAATACAGAGTTCATACAACTCAAAATTTTTAATCCATAGGCTTTTTTTTTTGACATTGAGACACAATTCTTGGCAGAAGAATTAGATATTAGAAAAAGAATGATATTTTTTTATTTTGTTTTGTTGTTTCCTTTCTTTCTTTCTCTCTCTCTCTCTCTCTCTCTTTCTTTCTTTCTTTCTTTCTTTCTTTTTCTTTCTTTCTTTCTTTCTTTCTTTCTTTCTTTCTTTCTTTCTTTCTTTCTTTCTTTCTTCTTTTGCTCTAAGGTGCAGGGAAGTAAAGACATAGTGCTGAGACCAGCTACTGTCCCTAAAGCAGGAGCCAGAGACAGTATGCTCACATAAGAAAGGCTGAACAGGAAGCAGAGAGGAGGTCTTATTCTGGAAGCCTATAGCCCTGTTGAGATCCCTATAGTTCTATGCCAGCCACTAGGCCTGGAAGCCAGATTTCTATAGCCTTCCAGAAGCACACCATCAAGGGAAAGAGAATCAAACACAAGGTCTTGTTGGGGACATTTCCCATTCAAACCATAGTACTCATTCTCAATACATTTATTTATTTTCTTTTTATTCAGGGACCTCCTGGTTTACCTGGTCTCAAAGGTGACCCTGGCTCCAAAGGAGAAAAGGTAAGAGTAAAAAGAAAAAAAGTGTCATTAGGGTTTTATAATAGTAATAGCAGATGTGATAACATTCTCAAAGGCACTTAAAAGGCCTTTTCAAACTCTACCACTGTCATTCTGATTATGCGTAAAGATAACAATTCTCAGACTCTCAAGTGTATTTAGAGAAGAAAAGTCTGCAGACAGTAGTGGGAAACGCTGCAGCATGAGTGCTGTTTCTTTGTAATGAACCTTTTTAGACACTGTTTGGAGAGAGCATATGATTATGCTAAATAACTCCCCCCAAAAATAGACTGAATAGTTGTGGCCATTTTTAGGTTTTTAAGCATGAAAGTAAAGTTTTAGGCCAGAATTTTTTTTTTCAAACAATAATATGCTCTCCCAAACTTTATATTGTGTTTTGCCACATAAGGAAACTGAGTCATTTGTATAATGGAATTAGTACAGTTAGGATGTTTTCTATATCTCTAGGACTCTTTTAAAGACAAACCAGTTCCCGAAAAATAGGAACATTTTATATTAAACAAGATGCTTACTAAAATAATGAATTCTCTGGTTTTTATGATACCAACACTCCATTTGGACTTTTTTTTAAAGTTTTTCGTAAATAAAGCACTAATGGTTATTATTATTTTTTCAAAAAGTTCTTTTATCAATAATAAATCTGCTCTTTCTGTAAGCAGTAAATAGTCCTTAGATGGAGGCTTTAAACTTTAAATTTCATACAGAAGTATTATCCAAACTCCCTTCATTCCTTTAATATTATGCTTTATAAATTTAATAATCAAATATTTCATGACAAAAATTTAATCAAGGCTCTAACTTACTTATTATATTATTGAACTTTATTTTCTTTCTTCTCTATAGGGACATCCTGGTTTAATTGGATTGATTGGTCCTCCAGGAGAACAAGGCGAAAAAGGTGACAGAGGTCTCCCTGGGACTCAAGGTTCTCCGGGAGCCAAAGGGGATGGAGTGAGTACAGACGGCTCTCCTACTTCATTTTACCAGTACAAATATAGATGCACAATTACACAGTTTTTATCATACTCATTAGCATGTTTTAGGACACTCTTACTCTATTCTGCTTTAGCCCATGCTATATTTTAAATATTTTAATTAATTAAAAATAAAATTTAAGTTTAAAAAGAATACAATGTCATAGAACTTTGTACAAACTGTTCTGGAATCCATGACGCATGTTGACTTTTTTTTTTTTGAGAGCTACAGGGATGCCTAAATGTATGTATGTCTACATAGTCTTCATGGTTTAGACATAATGGAAAAGCCCTGTGTTACAATGAATGGCAACAAGTTTGGATTGTTACTCAAAGAGTCTCACTTATTCATAGTAAAACATTATTACATGTTTTTAAATGTTTAGAGTTTTGCAATCAATGTGGCAAACATGAAGATGAAATGAAATGAGAAACTAATTAAATTTGATGCTGTTTGTCCTCCTAGGGCATCCCAGGTCCTGCTGGTCCCATTGGCCCTCCTGGTCCCCCAGGATTACCAGTAAGTTCAAGAGAAAGGAAACATGAGGTTAAATGACAAGCATGTCAGTGCAATCTATAGTCCACACTTTTACCTGTGGCCTTGTCTTTGTGTTTTCTAGGGTCCTGCTGGCCCGAAGGGTAACAAAGGATCTTCTGTAAGTGCTTTTTTTATTTTCATATTAGTATTTCAATGAAGCCTGTTGAATTTTTTTCTCACTTCATAGACTTTCCTGTTTTCTTTCTAACAGGGACCTACTGGACAGAAGGGCGACAGTGGTCTGCCAGGACCTCCTGGGCCTCCAGTAAGTATATATTAGCAAAAAATATACTATATTAATAGGAATATGGATGCAGGCTATTGTTTCTCTGGACTTACATGACAAAGAGAAAAGCAAATTCTATCAAAATAGTGATTTTTGTAGGAAAATGCAACTAGGCCACTTAGGTAATCAATCTGTGTGTCAAGATTCATGTTTTAATTGATATCACTCCTTAAATATAAAGATTTTTTAAATTGTATATTATAGTAAACATCCATTTGTCAAGATAACCATGAGCGCTTTGGTCACCTGTAATGAGACTTACAGAATAGATGCCCACAGAAATAGATTTACAACTGACTCCAGACATCAAGATGAAAGCTCGGATCCCAGGGTGTTTTTTTTTTTTTTTTCTATTGCAATAGGAAATAGTGATAGCAAAACATGAAACCATAATAGCTAAGTAAGCATCATTTATTAACAGTGACATTTTCCAAAGCCTTAGAACTAGCGTGTAGACCTATATTTAAGAAATCATATCCTGTTTTATGGGATTTTGTTTGTTTGCTTTTAGTTGAAGTTCCTCCAACTGTATGTGTAATGGTTTAATCAGACCTCTAGGCTGAAGATCAGCAGAGTGTCACTGTGGAGGCTGGGAATCCTTAAAGTGTCACAGGCTTGGCTTTCTCTAAAAACTGTAGGGGAGGAAACTATTTTGAACTTCTAAGCGCATACATGACATCTTTTTCCTGGTCTCTCAGCCTTGTCTACATCTATTGTTTCCGTGACCATATTTTCTTTTATCAGAACATCAGTCATGACACACTAGGCCTCCCCAGTGACTTCATCGTATTTAATCATATCTTCAGTCATCCCAGTTATGAGAAAGATTTCATTCTGAATTTTTGTCCTGGCGGTCATAAATGTTATATGTTTAGATACATAGGGCACGATATAACCAGAAATGATACAGATTAACTCTCTGGTGCGGTTCTGCTCCTACAAGTGGGTAAATTTACGTTGATGGTATTTACTTCCAAAGTAGTACATATATTCATATTTGAAAATGATAATGGGGCAAATTTTTTAATCCTTCAGAAGCAGTTTTTATTGAATAAAATAGACAAATTTGGATACCCAAAAAGCTGAGTAACAGTGTTAAAAATTCCCAGAAATTCTAATACATAGTTCTGGATATGCTATATACATCAAGACTAATTTAATAAATAACATAGTAACCTATGTAACATTTTAGCACAATTCTAAACTGTGTTAGTTTACAGATAGTGTACCAGCAATGATATAATTTGTGTATCTACCTCAGTATCTCTACTATATTCTTTTTAAAAATTCTTATAAAAAGTTCTTATAAAAGAACATATATATATATATATATATATATAATCTTTTCATATGGTATATATGATCAGTTAACTACAGATAGCTAACCAAAATAACTTCTAAGAAGAATATAATAAGTAGTAAATTATTGAAATTCACAGAATAATTTCTTTTCCGAAATACTGATGTTCATATGAATTCCCTTCCAGGGTCCTCCTGGAGAAGTCATTCAGCCACTACCTATTTTGTCACCCAAAAAAACAAGAAGACATACGGAAGGCGTTCAGGCCGATGCAGGCGATAATATTCTCGACTATGCAGATGGAATGGAGGAAATCTTTGGTTCCCTCAATTCTCTGAAACAAGACATTGAACATATGAAGTTTCCCATGGGCACGCAGACAAATCCAGCACGAACGTGCAAAGACCTGCAGCTTAGCCATCCCGACTTCCCAGATGGTATGTCAGTAACAACTCAGCGAATGCCCTGGGCTGCTCAGCCACTCCGGTGCCTTGTTAGCATATTCATTTTTATTAGTAGAATAAATAGAGTCTCTAAATAAAACTAAAGCAAATAGCTATCACTTTTAGCCTTGTAGATGGGGGAGGGGGGAGCTTATTTACACCATGCAGTCCAAGAACTGCTCTGGATAATTCTCCGCAATATCATGTTTCATTAAGTTTTGCCAAGATTACTTTGGAATCCTCATCATTAGCACAAATATATTTGGCCATGTAAATGACTCACAGCATAATATTATATGTGCACAAATATTCAGGCCACTCTATTTATTTCTAACTTACAGGCTTGTCAATGACTAATCTTATGTTAAAATGATTACATTAATATTAACTAATACAGATATGCTAATATGGTTTAGTACATTAATCAGAATAATATGTATAAGATTAAGTAGCTTAACAGCTGAATATTTGATCCAAGAGATTTGTCAATGCAATATTTAAAAATCTTGATGACTTGTGACAAAAATTTAGTTTTCAGAGCTGGAGGGCATTAAGAACACTGCCTTCTCCTGCAGAAGTTTTGGGCTTAGTTCTCAGCACCCACATGGTAGGTCCCGACTGTTTGTCAGTACAGTTCCAGAGGATTCTAGTAAATTGAGGCCTCCAGAAGCATCAGCATGCACATACATTTGGACAAAATGATCATAGACATAAAATAAAACTAAAACTCTTTGCAAAATGATTTTCCTTTGATGCACACATAAACAGAAGAACTACAACCAACTTACTTAATACTAATAATATTTTACTGTGCCTACAGTCTGAAATGACTCGTATCTTTACTTTCTGAGGAATGAACAATTTGGGGGTTGATGAAAAGTTGGTAAAGTCATCTAATTAGCAAACTGTTGAGTACTAAATATTTCTCCAATTTTTGGTCTTCTACTTTATTCTGATATATTTCCATATCTCGTTTACTCCCAGGAAAGTACTGTTTTGCATGATTGATTTTAAATTAATATTAAAATTTATGTGTTCATAACTCATTACTTCCCAGAAAAGTCAAATATAAGTCATAAGTGGCACACTACTAAAAAAAAGTCGCAAAATTGTATTATCTAAAGTATAGTCCATTAACACAAAAACACACTAATTGGATCCTACATAAATAAGTATCCATGGTTCTTAAATCGGTATTTATTTCAAAAGATGATATTTAGTGCTGTGACTTATAAAGAGATTTCTACTTTTAAATGGCATCATTTCCGCAAAGAGATGGTGTGCTTTTCTAGCAAACATGCTAGAAAACTACTCTCGCTACTCTGTTGAAAATCATTGGCGATCAACAGGTAACTGCCAAAATCATTGGGTTCTGAAATGAATATAAATGAATATGACTCTGTCATGCAAGCTATACATGTAAAAGCTCAATGAATGATTTAATCATGTGAAACTAATCACTGAGTGTAAGCATGAGAACCTGTATTATGAACCACATATGATGTGGAAGCAGAAATAAATGAGAAATACTGTAAAGTCCAGAAATGTTGATCTGTCTGTGTGCTATGCTTTCCAGTAATCTCTATAGAGCACCCTACTTCGTTAGTACTTTTAGTACTTTAGCGCTCTAATTAAATGAGATTGTCTTTATTTGTTATATATATATATATATGTATGTATGTATAGCGCAGTGATTCTACCTACAGGAACTTAAATCTAAATTATAAAATATAAATATAAAGCTAGAGAAGCTGGGCGGTGGTAGCACATGCCTTTAATCCCAGCACTAGGAAGGGAGAAGCAGGCGAATCTTTGTGAGTTCGAGGCCAGATGCTACAGTTGTGTACCTGATGCTACAGAAGCCAGAAGAGTGTAGTGGATGCCCTGGTACTGGAGCTACGGAAGGTTGTGCACCTCCATTTAGATGCTGGGAAATAAATTGAGATCATCTGGAAGAGCGGCCAGTGCTTATAAGTGCTGAGCCACCTCTCCAGCCCTGATACTCAACCACCTCACTGAACAAATGCATCTTAAGAATTCATCTATTAATATATAATTGTATTATTTAAAGGTATTTAAGGACACTATTAAAGAATGGAAAGAACTGATGCAAATTGAAAGAACTGATACAATTTTTCCTATGGGATTCAAAATTATATATTCCTAAAAGTATACAAAATATTAAACATAGTATGAATGCAAAAATCATGGATTATTTTTGTTTACTTGTATGGTTTTACTTAGGATCTCAGCTTGCTTCATATGTGGATGTGCTCAGAAAAAAAATATGAATATTTGTGTTGCTTAAGGTATTCAAGTTACATGAAAAACATAGATCTATTGAAATTTAAAGAACTTCATTTAATTATTTCAGGTATAGGTAGCATAGAATTAGTTGATACTGTATTTTTCAATGTCCCAGTACTAAACGATCAATTTGAGCTTCTTTTTATTTATTTATTTATTTATTTATTTATTTATTTTTAATTTATTTATTTATTGAGGATTTCTGCCTCCTCCCCGCCACCGCCTCCCATTTCCCTCCCCCTCCCCCGATCAAGTCCCTCTCCCTCATCAGCTTGAAGAGCCATCAGGGTTCCCTGAATGAGGACTACTGAGAACTCAAGAACAATGGCAATGGGTTTTTGATCCTACTGCACGTGCTGGCTTTGGGGGGGCGGGGGCCTGGGCAGTTTGGATGCTTAACTTACTAAACCTGGATGGAGGTGGGTGGTCCTTGGACTTCAATTTGAGCTTTTTAAGTTTTAAATGGGACTAGAGAGATGACTCAGTGGGTAAATAGGTTACATAAGCATGATGTGAGTTTTGAGCTCCAGTTCTCTCATAAATTCTGGTTATGGATCTATAACCCTAATTGTGTAGAAGAAGAGCCCAGAGATTCCCAGAAGCTCACTTGCAATCCAGTATGCAAGAAACAAGAGATTCCCAGGAGCTCACTAGCCAGCCAGTATGCCACATGGAAAAACTCCAGGTTAAGTGAGAGACTGTCTTAAAACAAAAGGTGGAACAATAGAAGAAAACACACAAATTTATTATTTTCCTCCACCCACATGCACATACATGTGCAAATGTACATATATTATAAGCACATACATTCAATTTATACACAGAAACTTATCTTCATAACCAGTGGACTGCTGTAATTCAAATCTTATTTGATCTCAAGTAGCAGTCTAAGTATTGCAGGAAGAGAGCAAAGAAATCACCACATATCTAATTTATCTTCTAATAACCCTGAGTAAAAATGTATTGTTTAGTAAAAGAATAATGTTATATTACTCTCGTTATTTACCATCTGCATTCACAGAACACCAAATATAGTCATTAACATAATTGTTTTTTCTACAGCATTTCAATAATGGCTTTAATAGCAGAAAGAAGTTTGTTATAGGATGCTGTTCAAAAAGAAATTGTATTTACTATAAGAAATTTTGCTATAAAATAATGTTACAATTCTCAGTGCAATGCAGATCAATCAACTTCTTTTGTTAGACATGAAAACATGTTGATTACAAACCTGAGATTACTAAAATATGATGCTACATGTGTGATGTGGGCTCAAGTGCACCTGATTCTAATTTGAATGAAGATTTAATACGAATGGATAAACATAATGTTGAAAGGGTTACATGTAAACTGAATCCTAAACAGATAGTGATACTAATAATTAAAATGATTATTCCAGAATGATTGTTTAGGCTCTTTACAAATAAGTGAAGCAAAAGTGACATGAAATTACTCTACCCAAGTATACGCTGATATATAGCTAAATCAAAGCATGAAATTTCATATTTAATGCATTTTCATTTTGATACTGTTGGCTTTATATATGAGATGTTATTGCTTTAACTTCTAGGTGAATATTGGATTGATCCTAACCAAGGCTGTTCTGGAGATTCCTTCAAAGTTTACTGTAATTTCACAGCTGGCGGTGAGACATGCATCTATCCTGACAAAAAATCTGAGGGAGTAAGTACCAATCTGTTTGGTGGTGGATGTTGACAGTTCCTGCCATGTTTTTGCAATATTGAAATAAACAGGAAAATTATACTGTAGTATTTTCATTTATCTGCTTTTCTTTCAGGGTAATTAGAACATTTCATTTGCATAAATATGAATAAGGCACCAAACTGATGCACACGATTTACAGACCCTTCTTTCCTTTATTTTCTACCCAGATGTATTTAAGCACCTGCTTGCTCTCAAAGAATTCTATGGCTTTCCATGACACAGCACAGCTGAATCTCAGTTCTTAGAGTGTGCATGGTATTCTCTGCCCAATTATTACATGATAGAACTTGCAGCTGCATATTATGCTCAAAGCGCAATATTTTGTAAAATATTAATCTCTTCTTTAAGTGAACAAATGCCAACTTTATGTTTATTTTGAATACTTAGTCTCACCAAAGAAATTTCTTGACTTTACCTCACAGTTATGGACACTTGAGGTGTATCTCTTAAGATACAAGCAGATAGTCATTATGAAGAAGTGTACTCAACTTACATAATTATATTTCTCTGATACTGTTTAAGTAGGACAATAAATCTCATTTCCTTAGTAAGCACTGTGGGTAGTCAGATGGTTGAAAACTACTTCAGATAAGTTGTCTAACTTTATGTGTGGGAAGTCTTTTGAGAAGAAAAGTCTATGATTTGAGGTTGTTTGATGGGACAGGATCTTCCCTAGGAGAAGACATAAGAGGTCTTGCTTACACAATACATAAGATATCGCTTACATAATTTCTGTTCCCTAATATCCTGTAACATTCTTTTTGAGTTAGTCTCTCCCTTTAATTTTTGGCAGAAAATATATCAGGAAGTAAATGACCCTGTCTTCATTCCATTTCTTTCATCTAGTTTGAAGTTTGCTCAGATCCCATTTTGTATAATATAAGGCCTATAGGATTTGGAACATGTTTTAGCCTCCTAATCTTAGTACAATAATCTGATACATATGTATACAAAGCTTTTCATCAATTTTTCTCATTCTTTCACAACAGGTAAGAATCTCATCATGGCCAAAGGAGAAACCAGGAAGCTGGTACAGTGAATTTAAGAGGGGAAAACTGGTAGGTTGTACCTCCATATGCAACAAAAGCTCAAACTCCTTAGGTGAAACTCCAATTATTCCTCCTCAGAAGTTCAATGCCAAAGCACAAATGATGCTTGCAGTTCGGTTCCTCATTTGCCAGTCTGGGAGGTCTTAGTCATCAGTAGTATCTTAAAGCCTAAAGATTTGAATCAAAATAAGCCAAAATATTTCCACACAAAAAGGATGATCAAATGAAAAATTCAGTTTAACATCATAGACTATTTTTTCTAAAAATAGCAAGAGTCAAAACCCAGCACCTACTTATTATCTCTGACTTTACCCATTTTAATTTATGTCTGCTTGAAAGCCAGTTATTCTTTGTTCCTCATTTCCCTAAGAACTTATGGAAATTGGGATTTTTTCCCTTATTGATAGTTTCAGGTATGTTGAAAACCAAATTACCGTTCATTTGTATGAAGTTCATTTTTACTTAAATATTGCTATATGATTAAAAATTTGACTTAATAATTGTTAGAGATAATGTAAGATTAAGGCCCTAACTAAAATTATATTAAAAGCTGTTAAAATATAAATTTTTAATTTATTAGGAATTTCTCAATTTCTCACTAATCTTGGTAATTAATTACTTATTAATGTAATATTTTAAATGGTATTACTTGCCACTGGTAATGATTTATACATTTAATTTCCTTAACTTGTACACACACCCATCCATATTAAGTAATGACTTGTGTAGTCTTGCACCTGTCCTAAAATTTCCTTGTAAGCCATCAAGCTACATGCTAAATACTCGTGGTGCATTTTCATCTATATGAGGTGCAATGTGTGTGTTAATTGTATTTTAATTTATTTTACTATGAATAGAGCACATCTCAAGTCCATTTTCAACCTCATAAGAATATCATCTAGTTTTTTAATTAGTAGGGTTAAGTAACTGAATTTTAAGGGGGGAGACTACAGACTTACATGGTCTCAGTCTATAATCTGAATGGGTTTAAATATTAGACTATATGCATTTTGAGAAAACAGATATTTCAATGATGCCAAATAAAATAATTTATAAAGATATTACACCATAATAATCTGTAGCGAAGAATATCTTTCTTCTTAAAAATGAAATTATTGATGCAATATTGCCTAAAATTTTCTGGGTCATTATGCTTGATGATGTTGATAAAATAAAGCTATAAATTATCTGAAGATGGATAAATTCACATCGATTCTAAAAAACAAAAGCTTCATAGAAGACCAGGGCATGGTTAAAGATACAGTTAAGTAGATATATTATAAAATTTCTGAAAATAAAATAGTTTAAAAACCAACCTTTATTTCACACCAAAATTTCTGTTTTTGTTTTACTACTGTCTTACAGTTAAAGGATGCATATCTCTTGGAGATAAAACATTTATTTTCTTACAGTACTGACTGATCAGAAAATGAAAACAGACAAAGTGAATCTGTTATAAAGCTAAACAGTATTGTAGTAACTGAGGTATCGGGATGGTAACAGGGCTGTTAGCAAAGACTCTCACACTGGGGCAAGTCATATTGCTTCATAAAATGATAATATTCCACTGAGTATCACCAAGCCCTGCCAGTAACATTCACGGCCATTGTTGAATTCTTTATATCAAGAAAGAAGAAAAGTCCACATGTGCCCTTTTATTCTTTTCTTCCCAGCTCTCATATTTAGATGTGGAAGGCAATTCCATTAATATGGTGCAAATGACATTCCTGAGACTCCTGACTGCCTCTGCCCGACAAAATTTCACCTACAACTGCCATCAGTCAATTGCGTGGTATGACATGTCATCGGCAAGTTATGATAAGGCACTTCGGTTTCTGGGATCCAATGATGAGGAGATGTCCTATGAGAACAACCCACACATCAAAGCCTTGTATGATGGTTGTGCGGTGAGTTCAGTCTGCGTCTGCGTCTGCCTTTGCTCCTGGGTGGATAGAAGAGGCAGTGCGGACAGCCTTGCTATGGCTCAAAACCAGATGTCTCTCTTAAAATGGATACCAATTGTTATTAAGGTTTTGTGCTTATCAGTGGCATATCAAGATAAATCATATTAGAAACCACAAAGGAACATGAATGATCACGCATGTGCACACACGCTGTACACACACACTATACACACATACACACCAATACTCTGGAATATACACCTAAACATCTCATTTTGAAGATAATAATAGAAGATAATATTAGTTCATGTGTTCTTTTGTCTACATCCAGTATCTGAAAAATGTTGCCAGCAGTCACTCAAACAAAAAAATAAAACAACATAGTTACTCTCAAAGTCCATGATTTCAAAATGGCAGAGGGCATAAATGCCATTGTGTCATTTATAAAACAGATGACTTTTCATGCCTGTTATTTGGAAAGATCATTATACCAGCTTTAGAGCTGCTAATTTTCACTCCTCTCTGATGAAGCATTATTTTAGCACATGGGAATTCCATATCCTAGCTAATGCTTCAGCTTAGTGTTAATGACTAGAGATGTCTCAACTGCAAGCAACAAAGTTCATGATTTTAGCCAAGTGAGTCTGGTCCAAGAGGAACAAAAAAGAGAAAATAAGTGCATGAGCAAAGCTATGAAACTCCCCAGGGTATTTCACTGCTAGGTTTATAAAATGAAAATACAGTAGTAGAAATGTTTTGACTGTTATCTTACTGATTTGTGAACACTCTAGTTGGTGGTATTATCCTGGGAGAACGGAGTCTAAAAATGGGGCAAACTAAGGTTTCAAGCAGTACCCAATTTTATTTAGAGCATCAGATAATTTATATTCTGAAGGTTAAGCAACATCAAATGATCAAGTTCACACAAGTTCAGTCTGCAAAGAAACTCAAGGACAGGATATGCTTGGAAACATTTTTGAATAGCCAAAGCAGTGTATAATTTAAGGCACACTCACTCCAGTGTCCTACAGCTGGGAAGGCACACAAATGCACATTCCAAGAGCAAACCCACGTATAGGAGGGACAGAGGTCACAAGACTCTTGTCTCGTTTTCTTGGAGTTTTTTTTTTTTTTTTCCCACAAACTCTCGGAATCACCCTCACACAGCTCCATTGTTGGGTCATGTTCTGACATACTTCATTCTGATTTCTCATAAAATAATTATGTTTCTGCCCCTGTATATCTAATGTAGTAAGGATTTTCTTATTCATGTAAGATTGAGTATAAACATTTCATATTGAATTATATGTTCCAATCCAGACCCTTTTAACCGTGAATAATCAAGTAGTTGAAATAAAATAGCAAGTATAATTGTCAACAAAATTGAAAACATCATGTGACATCAGTGATAACGAATGAACTCTTACATAGTTATCGGGGCTCTCCCTTCTCTTATTGTCTTAGCTCAGATTAGATAGTCAACAAAGAAAATACTGCGGATCTTAATAATAAGAAGTGATGATATAACTTTTATTTTCTGCTTATTTTTTACAGTCCAGAAAAGGCTATGAAAAGACTGTGATTGAGATCAATACTCCAAAAATTGATCAGGTACCCATCATTGATGTAATGATCAATGATTTTGGTGATCAGAATCAAAAGTTTGGATTTGAAGTCGGTCCAGTTTGCTTCCTTGGCTAAGATTTGGATGAAGACTATATGAAACCAACAGAGAAAGTACCTTGGTACCTGCCACCAACCCATTTCATGCCACATGCAAGTTTGCAATAAGGACAGTAGAGAACACGTGTTTAGGAATCACCGACACCTGTTGGAGGCCAAGTCAGAGGGCAGAAGTTCTGGTAGTCATACCAGTATAAGATAGTGTGGCCTGATTCTTGGTATCAACCATCATCTCTCCTTTTCCTATTTGGATTTCTTTGGTGCTGTAGAAAAAAAAAGAGAGAGAGAAAATATATATTCGTAAAAACACATGGTGCTCATTCCCACCCATCAAAGATATAGTGAAAGTGTGTTTAATAAACTGTAACTATTTTATGAACAGTTCTATGCTGTCATTCATGTGTCCATTTCCAAGACTTGCGCATGACTCTCAATCCCACCTAGTGTTAATGACAATTGTGGAACTGTGGTAACAATAAAATATAGTGCTATAAAGATGACACTTGTAATTTCTGATGACCCCATTCCCTTTCTCTGATTAATAATAAAATGCCTTTGTGTATGTTGGTGTTGCAGAGTTCAGTTATTTGATGGCACTAACAAATTACACATGGTGCCAAACCCAGGCTTTCAGGAGCACATGCCAATCAGCTCTTCTCTGCTGAAAGGAACTTGTTAAATTTCAGCCTAAAGGATCATACATTTTAATACTTAATTCAGTGCTATACCTCAGATATTTTCTTTTTGGAGCCCAGATTTCACAGAATAATTGTATATATGGAAAACAAGAAAGTTTATATTTTTGAACAGGAACGTATGTATGGAAAACTATTTTAACATCCACCCAGTAAATAACTTTATGTATAATTATTTCTCTGCTTTATCTTCTCTCATTGTCTTCAGTATGCTTCAGCAATTTCAACAAACATTAAAGATGGAAACTAAGCAAATGTTTATGAATTTGTGCAATGTTAGATTTGTAAACAATGAACTCTGAGTCTTATCTAAGTAGTATAATAATAACAGTCTCAAATATTATTTTATTTGCCCAACAAATACAATTGCTTTCGTTTTAAGATAATTTTATTCAACATTTGACCAACCGAGTAGCTAAATACATATGGGTGGGCTGCTTTAAAAGTCATATTTATTCAGAACAGTCAGCCACCCTCCTTTTTCCACTAAGGTATTTTGTTTCATATAGCCTGAATTAACTAGCATTAAAATTAAAAAATTACCAACTCAACTTTGTATCTATTTTAAATAATATATGTAAGACTTGAAAAATAAATGTTTTATTATAATTTCTTATATGAAGTGTTAAATTAATTGATACCAGATTCCACTGGAACATTTATCAACTGATAATTTATCAAAAAACATAATATGTAATTTTGACATTTAAAAGTGAACCTTTGTAATTCATAATTTCTTTATTTCTGAAACCAGTTTGTGAATGTCCTTTGGAGGAGGGAGATATGAACTTTATCAATAAATCAAGTCTTGTCTACCTGGATTGGTCATTTTCTTTCCTAAACTGGCTGTAAATCACTTTTTTCTACAGAAAGGCTTTGACTGTCATCCTTGACCATCCAGATGAAAATACTATAATGCTTGCATGTTGGTCCTCAAAGAGAAGCTCTAAAACATATAATGCAGTTAGCAATGAATGGCAATACTCTACTTTCAAAATAATGATAAGATATATTTAGTGTTACAAAAATATTTTCATGAGCAAATGTTTTACAAAGACTCAATGTGTTCATGATTTCAAAACTGAAAATATTTTCCAAGCATTTTATTTAAAAGTATTAAAATCACAATAAAATAATATTTGCTCATCTAGAAAGCTTTCATATATCATTTAATTTACATGAGTCATTGTATGTAAGTGAGAGATTTGTTGCCATATCAATGCATATCAAAGTCGTCTTTTTAAATGAAATAAATTTGATCTCCAAGAGAATGAATACAGAGATAACTATTCTTTCCTTATATGGATATCATTTTCTACATGGTATCCAAATGTTTTTTCTTCCCTATGATTGATTTTATCTGTAAAATAAATAACATTTCAGTGTATAAAGCTCATCTATTAGATAGCACTTAAATAAATATGTTACTGGAATAAAAATACAGATGATCATTTTGATCTTGTAGAAAGAATGGGCCACACCCTAGTACAAAGGACTTTTGCCTTAATTCTTTTCAAAGAAGTTAAATTATAATCCCAAAATAAAGTGACAAGGGATTATTCTGAATGAATCAATATATTTCATTACAAATTGTTTTAAAAGAATCTGTTAAAAAATATCAAAAAATGAAGGCTGATGAGAAGCCAAGGACAATGGCACTAAGTTTCGATCCTACTGCATGAACTGGCTTTGTGGGAGCCTATCCTGTTTGGATGTTCACCTTCCTGGACCTGGATGGAGGGGGAAGGACCTTGGACTTCCCACAGGGCAGGGAATCAGGACTGCTCTTCAGACTAGAGAGGAAAAGGGAATGGAGTGGCGGGAGGGGGAGAGGAGTGGGGAGAGGGGGAGGGAAATGGGAGGCGGGGAGGGAGAAATTTTTTTAAATTTATTTATTTATTAAAGATTTCTGTCTCTTCCCCGCCACCACCTCCCATTTCCCTCCCCCTCCCCCAATCAAGTTCCCCTCCCTCGTCAGCCCAAAGAGCAATCAGGTTTCCCTGAATTTTTTCAACAAAAAAATAAATTAAAAAAAATCAAAAAATTTGGAAAGATGATTATTAACTCTCACGTATACTTCAGTAATACCTTAGTCATTTGTACACCATACATTCACACACACACACACACACACACAGTTTATAAAAGACTACATATCTCCAATATATACAAGAAAAAATGTATTCAATAAGCTATAGCTTAGAAATGTTTCCATTTCTTATCTTATTTTAGTATTACAATCCGTTTGTATATTCTTAAAATTTGAGAATACTCTCTTAAGTTTTCTCATATGTGTATAATAGATTTTCCAAAATTTTTAATACAAGAGTTTCTGCTTCTATATATTTTAAATATTCTTTCTCTACAGCTGAGGATATTTTTCATGCTCAGGACATAGCTGGCATGAGGAATCACAAACCCACTATAGTAAATCTTTGTTTCTCTTACCTTCTATTCATCATGACATGGTTGGTAATAATATTATTTAGAAAGCTATCCTAGGATTAAAGCATCAATATATGTATAATTTACTAAATGCATTATAATTATATATATATATACACACACACACCTCTCTTGAAATAGATATGCAAATACCAAATGTATAAATGCAAAGAGGCCAAAGAGACATAAGGGTGCAAAGCTAGTTTTTAAAAATGAGATAACATGTCTTATAAACATACATTTTTTTCAGAAATCTTATACATTTTAAAATAAAACAATTCAGGAGAATGGTCCTAAAGCTTATGGTATTTTAAATCAAAACTTTGTTATATGTAATTTTACTAATGTTAAAACTAAACCTTCCTTTTAATTTAAACAGAAAAGGGGAGGTGATGTGGAATTCCCCTTTGTATGCTGTGAATACCACTGGTTAATAAAGAAATTGTCTTGAGCCCATGAGAGGGTAGAATAGAGCTAGGCAGGGAAAACTTAACTGAATGCTGGGAAAAAGGAGATGGAGTCAGAGAGAAGCCAAGGAGCCACGGCTGGAGACAGACATAGTGGAACCTTGCCAGCAGGCCACGATCCTCATGATAAAATATAAAATAATGGAAATGGGTTAAATTAATATGCAAAGTTAGCCAATATGAAGTCAAAGCTAATAGGCCAAGCAGTGGTTTAATTAATACAGTTTCTGTGTGGTTATTTTGGGAGTCTGGGCAGCTGGGAAATGAACAAGTGGCCTCCTACAAAAACAATCTTTTTTGTTTTACATGCCAATCTCAGTTCTTACTCCATCTCCCACTTACACTTAACCCACCTTATCTCCACCCCACATGCCACCCCATCCCCACCTCAGGGAGGGTAAGGCCTCCCATAGGTAATCAACAAAGTGTCACATCACTTTGAGGCAGGTTCAAGGCCCTTCCCCTATATCTAGGCTGAGCAAGGTATAGGGAATGGACTTCAAACAGCCAGTTCAAGCACTACGGATAAATCCTGGTCCCACTACCCGTGGCCCCACAAAATGCCCCAGTGTCACCCACATTCCGAGGGCCAAGTTTGGTACTATGAAGGTTCCCCAGCTGTTAGTCCAGAGTCAGTGAGCTCGTTTTCCTTTGCTTTACATCTAATATCCACTTATGAGTGAGTACATACCATGTTTGTCATTCTGGGTCTGGGTTGCCACACTCAGCATGGCTTTTTCTAGTCCCATTCATTTGCCTGAAAATTTCAAAGTGTTATTGGTTTTTTTTTTTTCTCTGACTAGTACTCCATTGTATAAATGTT
>NW_004949217.1:301803-305041 GCF_000317375.1 Microtus ochrogaster | reverse complement strand
CAGGCTGGCCTCGAACTCACAGAGATCCGCCTGCCTCTGCCTCCCGAGTGCTGGGATTACAGGCGTGCGCCACCACCGCCCGGCCTCCATTGTATAAATGTATCACATTTCTTTATCTGTTCTTCGGTTGAAGGGCATCTAGGTTGTTTCCAGGTTCTGGCTATTACAAATAATACTGCTATGAAGATAGTTGAAAAAATATCCTTGTGGTAAGAGTGTGTATCCCTTGGATATATGTCCAAGAATGGTATTGCTGGGTCTTGAGGTATATTGATTCCCAATTTTATGTGAAATTGACATATTGATTTCCAAAGTTACTGTACAAGTTTGCACTCCTACCAGCAATGGAGGAGTGTTCCCCTCATTCCACATCCTCTCAATCTTCTGCCTGCAGCAAAATTGCACCATATAGACTAAACATCTAGCCCATTCCATCTAAATAGTAATAGCTGCAACCATAGATGTCCTGCCATTACTATAATCCCCACAGTATTAGTTCCTGACATGTAACCTAGAACACTCACACATGACATGCACAGTCCAGAGCTTCTATAAATATCTAGTTGTTCAGTAATAAATCCCTACACCAACCCATCATTACAGAGACCCAAACAAGCAGAGTTTTACTTGTTTGGTTAGAAAAAAAACTACAACAATAGCAAACCACATCACAAGCCGCGTTAATAAGCAGCAAGTCCAAGCTCAACCGAAAAATGATCATGGTCAAACTCATCACGTCTCCCTTTCTTGTACCAGGATGTTTTCCTTTCCAGAAGGGTAAATTTAATAGGTTCAGAGCTCTCTCAAGTTCTATACTTGGCTCATCCCATCTTTTGGCTGTAAGATTAGACACAGTTTGATGCACTTGCAGCCTAGAGAGCCATGAAGATTGCAAGGTGATTTACCGTGAAGTAACTGACAAAAAATAAAAATGTCTTGCATACAACATTGTAAGTCCAGTAATTACTACCTATCAACCCACGTAGAACCCTCAGTTACTGTCTCTCTAAATCCAGCAGTCAATAATTATGAGGAAATTTGATCAGGACAAAACAAACAGTGGCAGAAAAGAGTTACAGAGCCATAGTTAGCTTTTGTCTTCAAAAGCCACAAATTGCAGTAGTCTCTGCAATGCTTGTTCATTATAACTAGGACTTACATAATAGTATCCTTGCAATGGAAGGTCTACCTACAAGATGATTGACAAGAGGTCAGTGAAAAGTGCACAGCCCTATTTTAAAGTTACCTTTCTATCTCTCTATTTAAATAAAGAGGTAGACAGTATTTCTGTCCATAACACAAAAGTTTATATTTTATAAAATGATGAGTAAAATGTATATCTTATATCTCTTCTATCCAGTGGCATTTTAACACACACTGTGAAAGAGACTAATCATGAAACCACTAGTATTTAAAGCCTCTATTCTAAGCAAAATATTTACATGCCCTCCCAGAAGGGAATACTTCTAGAGCACAGGAGAAAATATATCTGCAATTAAAGAGAGTTCTTTGATCAGATCTATGTGGGTCTAACTTTAAATTTAGTGGACAAAGACATAGAGAGGAAAAATTTAGTTGTAGAACTCACTAACCAGCCTTGTGCAAAAGTGTAAAGCTAAACCTTTAATGACACAAGTTTGGGTACCTCATCTATTTCAGGAAAATACAAAAAAAAATGTGTTTTAAGTCATTAAATAAGAATAAATCTCATATATTCATGTGTATATAAAGATTTTTACCTGGATGCATACTTAGCTCAAAAGCATATCAAATATAAATTTAAAAATAAATAAATTGAAATTAGACAGAGGCTCAGTAACTAAGGGAGAGTTTTGTTCATAAAGAAGGTATGAGTTCAGTTGCCAATATTCACCTCAGGTAGCCTCACAATAACCTGTATCTCCAGATCCATGGAATCCTATACACTCCTCTGGCCTCCTTGGGCACCTACACACACAGGCATACACAAACACACATTAATAAAAATAGAAATAAATAGGTGACAGTTTTAATGCTGACCATGAAAAAATTGTTCTTTTAAAATATGTTTTATCTTTAGTTTGATAATGTTGTAGAAATAAAATTTGTAAGTGTAATAATGAAATTCCTGACATATTCATAAGTGAAAAACTTTCTAAACTGCAAAACGTACTGTTTCATAGATGATTTGCAAATGCTGGAGATAAATGCTGCTTTTCATGCTCAGTGGTAGTTTGGTATCCCAATAATGACTCGTCTTTGAGAACAAGCCACAACAATATCCTAGTCAGTCTTGTCTTCAAATTAGTTCTTTTTATATAAAATATGTGTCTGTAAGGCACAAGAAGAGATGAATCATCAAATAAACATAAAAAGCTATAAGCAAATCTTCAAGCTAATTCTAAGTAACTTTATTCAAACAGGGCATCTGGAAGCAAGCTCAGTTGCAGCCATTGCGAATCCTCGCCAGCTAGTATGCAAGCCTCTGAGCAGAATCCTCAGTGATGTGAATATTCCAGAGACAAACACATTGTTTACAGAAGCATTAGCATTTCTGAAGTCTCTGATTTGTCTTTGAGTAACACATCTGTTCAACAAAAGGAACCCAAGACCCCGTCTACTGAAGGAGAAAGAGAAAACACAGTGTTTATACTTTAACCGTGGCTCTGGACTCAATCATTTATACATAAAATTTTTGTTT
The DNA here is from genome assembly GCF_000317375.1 of Microtus ochrogaster. NCBI lineage: Eukaryota > Metazoa > Chordata > Mammalia > Rodentia > Cricetidae > Microtus > Microtus ochrogaster. The sequence goes on along the minus strand of NW_004949217.1, from coordinate 302,361 downwards.
TATTTAATGCTTGGTCTGAGAGGAGCCATATGTAATAATCTCAGGAATTTCGGGAAAAGGAAAACATTAAATTATCTAATTAGCAATGAAGGACTTTTTAATAACCCATGGCCATTCTTTTTCTAATCTTAATGAACATATCATTTTTACTGTTAACCTTCATATATCTAAAACCTGACATAATGCTTGATATCCACTAAGATAAAAAAAAAAACTTGAAATTTTTTTTCCTATATTTTCATTGTTTGCTGTATACAGCTGTGTTCCTTCTGATTATTTTCTTGGAACATGGTATATACCGCAGAGCAGCTGCTAGATGACTAGATATATTTTGAGAAACTAATTTAAAAATGACTTCATGATTATGAATTCACTTCTTTTACTTCAGGAAGGTAATCGTGGCTTACCTCACTCAGGATAGTGTTTTCTATTTCCATCCATTTGTGCTGAGTAATACTGTAATATGTATATATTCCATACTTTCTTCATCCATTCTTCCATTGAAGGGCATCTAGGTTGTTTCCAGGTTCTGGCTATTACAAACAATGCTGCTATGAA
>NW_004949217.1:294324-300943 GCF_000317375.1 Microtus ochrogaster | reverse complement strand
TTACTAAACCTGGATGGAGGTGGGCGGTCCTTGGACTTCCCACAGGTCAGGGAACCCTGATTGCTCTTCAAGCTGATGAGGGAGAGGAACTTGATCAGAGGAGGGGGAGGGAAAGGGGAGGCAGTGGCGGGGAGGAGTCAGAAATCCTTAATAAATAAATAAATTAAAAAAAAGGAAGGTACTCGTGGGAACCACACAAGAGATACCATCACATTCTCTTTACAGAGCAAAAGGTTAGGTAGCGAGGGAGAAATAGCCCAGGTAAGAGCATCAAGGCTGACAACACATCCCTGATTGTTCCCACCCCTTCATTCCTCATAAACATACCTTGTGTTTTTATTTAAACATTTTTTGTGACCTCAAACATAGCTCCCACATTAACTATCTTTTCCCCTGCTCACTCAAATTTCATTTTCACTATGTCCAGCTTTACTTTTTAGTAATCTTCTACTACTCTTAAAGTCTTCAATATTTTCAGATCATTCGAATGTATATGATTGAGTTCATTTTTGAAGCACAGTAAGAACGAAGCTTCTTCACAGCTTCAGCCCTGGGTTACACAGCTCTTTCACATTGTCTATACTACATGTTACTTTGCCCTAAACAACCAGAGTAAAAATGTGTAACATTCATTGTCAAAATGATTTCTAATTATATAATAAACATAGCTTAAATTCCATCATCTGTGCTTCAAGAGCTTTACAGAAGTAATTAACTTTAATATAATAGAATCTGATCCATTATGTATACCTTGCTCAACCTAGATGTAGTAGGGAGGGCCTTGGACTCGCAACAGGGCAGGGGGCCTTGTCCTCTCTTAGGATTGGAGGGGGAAGAGTAAGAGAGTGTAGGGAGGGAGTAGGAGGAGGGAAGGGAGTGCGAATTTGAATTGGTATTTTTTAAAATAATAAAATAATAATAATTAAAAACAGGAAACAGTAAAAAAAAAAGAGCCCAAACTATACTTTCCATAAACAGTGCTATTATTCATCAGCACTTCTGAAGACGTGGAATTCACAAGTAATACAAGAACTCAGTGCAAAGAACAGTAAACTTGGAGTTAGGAGACCTTGGTTTAATCAGCCCTGCTAGAAGTCCTAGACTTCACTGAGAAAATATGGCTACTCTTACATGATGCTTTAAGGAACTTTGGTTTATATGTACCATAATTAAAAGGACTTAGATTGTTGTGACCAGAGATCAGAGAGAAGAGAACAGTGAAGGCTAAAATGGTTTGTCCGTGTCCCTGAGAACACTAAATGTAATCTTGAAGGCTGAATAAATTTTGTATAGGAAACAAATAAAAAAAATCAGATCCATTATGAAAAATTCCTCAGAGAAAGAAGAAATTTGAACTAGAGACAGATACATATACAGGGAAGGCATCAAAGCAGGAACTTACCCTTTTCCTATTGCTCACAGAAGATACAATCTCATCCCCAGAAACACCTGACCTGAGCTAGTGGGAGCTCGCTGATTCCAGACTGACAACTGGGGAACCTACATAGGACCAAACTAGACTCTTTGAATGTGGGTGACAGTTGTGTGGCTGAAACAATCTGAGGGGCCACTGGCAGTGGGGCCAGAATTTATCCCTAGTGCTTGAAATGGCATTTTGGAGCCCAGTTTTTTTTTTTTTTGAAGGATGCTATACGCAGCCTAGATATAGTGGGTGGCACCTTGGTCCTGTCTCAAAGTGGTGTGCTAGACTCTGAGGAGTGGATGGGGATGGGGTTGGTGGAAGGTGGGAGAAATAGGAGAAAGAGGAAACTGGGATTGGTATGTAAAATGAGAAAAGATTGTTTTAAAAAATAAATAATAATAGAAAGGGGGGGGGGAGACAGGATCTCTCAACTCCTAACCTCTAGAAGAATGACCCAATTACAGCCTCTTAGTATGTGGGTTGTTGTCTGTACAGCCCTGGCAACCTAATAAGAGGTATTAAATAAATATCTCTTATTATTTATATTATTACAGACACATGAAACATGCATGAGTGTTCCCCAGTGCTATCATATCCCTTAGAAATTGTTGAGTGAGTAGTTAGCAGTTTAAACGTTGAGATCTCATATTCCCAGTACAAAAAAACAGGAAACTTTGCTTACAGATCTACTCAATTCAAGAGTAAACTGTATATATCTTTAGGCCAATTATATTCTCCACATATACTCAGATATGAAAAGAATAAAAAACACCTGCAAGCGGGAACATAAAATTTGTCAATAAATATTGACTGTTCAGGGGACAGGAGGTTTTTTTGATCTGTGCAGCCATCAGATAGTCTTTGGCAGACAGATTCTAAATATAAATGGAGGGTGTGAAATTAAAGTTTGAGTGTTCATATGAAACAGCAATAGGTTGAGATAAAAACATTTATTTTTCTATTCCTTCTGAGAAAATAATGGCTACTGAGGCAGGTATAAATTCTTACCTTTCAGATTTAAAGTTAATCGAGACACTAACAAAAATAATTGTATTAGTTAAGGTTTATTAGTATAATTAATTGAGGTTATCACATTAGTATTGAATACTAGAACTTGGTGGATACTATTTGGGCAGTCCTCACTTGCTGATTCACAGAGCAGAGACTGAACACTACAGTGTACCCCTCTCAGTATCTTTGGTCCAATCAGATGTTCCAGGCTAGGAGAATTCCTGGAGAGCCACTGGTCTTCAATCCATATTAGAATGCTGAAGAAATTGGGTTCTGATGTCAGCAATGGACAGCAGGGGCAGAATTAGTAGCACAGTAAGTGAACACAAAATAGCACAAAGGCAAGCAGGAATAATAAGTCAAAGCTTTTCCCTTGTGCCTCCTTATATGAGAGCCACTACAAGATGCCACCCACCTCTAGAATGGGTCTATGAACTTCTGATCGTGTAACTGAGGAAAAAAACCCTCGAAAAGTCAACCAGAAATCAATCTAATCTAAAATAATCCCTCAGGTGTGCCCAGAGGCTTGCCTTTGGGGAATCTAAATCATTTCAAGTTGAAATCAAGATTAACCATTAGAAACATTATTAAAAATAATAGCAGTAACAGTGCTACTAAAAGTAATAAATCTTAAATTATGTCTGTACCCTTAATTAGTGATCCAAGAAAGTATGAGTATTAAAATAAATGACTATAAATATGGGGCACTTTTCAATTTCAGTGACAGTGAGAGAGAAAATGTAAGTGTATTAAAAATTATTTCATTATGATTTTAGTAGAGAAAAATCTCATAAGGCATAAAGCATAAGGGAAACTTGCCCAAATTGCTTTTAATATTAACAAAATATTTCCTCCATTTCCTTCCTTCATAAGACTAGACCATTCTTCAAGACGACGCTGAGAAGTCTTGTGTAAAGGTCTGTGGTTTCCACAGGTGTGGACCATCTAGTTCTGACACATGAGAAACAAGGAATAAATAGGAAGCCATGCCTCAGAGACTTGTTTAAACTTCCACAGTGAAGAGGAACACAGGGCTGACCACTGAAATTGAAAATCCAAAACAGTACTTCAGAGGAAAAAAAAAAAACAGCAGAAATAGAAGCAAGCAATCATCTGGAGGACAATTTCAAACACCTGCTCATGATTTACTCTCACTGTCCAACTCAGGCAGAAGAAAATTCAATACTGCTCAATGAAGTAAATAAAGGGTTGCGGAAAATAAAATCCCAGCACCTAAGATAACAATTGTATTGATGTCTGCAGAGCCTGCGTGACAGATGCACTCGGCTGCCACTGCAGAGGCAGTGGCACAGCTATATACCAGCTTGTGGCATCATAAACTTTTCAGTGCAGACAGGCCCATCCCCAGGACAGAGTGATTTGGACTGATACCTGTGTTGTGTTCTTTGGGGGAGCCCAGCTCAATTGCCAGCAGTCAGCTAGATGATGGTTCTCTGAGTCAGAGGGGAACTGTTTGCCAGATGGAGTTGAAAAAGTACAGGAGCCGTGATTCCTCCATAGGTAGACCTTAAATTGCTCTGATCCCCCTTGCCTCCTAAGGAATATTATTATGAGTCACAGGAGTCGTATTTGGTGGATATCTTTGTAACACTAGAGGAGAAATTATTAAAGAGACCATAGAAGTCCTAAACTGGGCACTGAAGAGACAGATTTGTCCTTCAGAACTATGTTAGTTGTTCTGAATAATACTGGCTCACAGACACTTTGTTTTAAATTTTTAATTAGTTGCTAATCTTTAGAAACACAGATTTCAGGCTTCTCTTTTAAATTCGTAGTGCCTGATGCAATAGAAATGAGTGTCCGGTGTATTTTTTGGACAGGATCGTAATTCTCTAATTGGCTGTGTCTTCGAGCACTCCCCACTATTTGTGTGCAGTTGGCTTACGTCATTTCGGTTTACCTTTCTAGACATTTTATTCCCTAGTGCAGAGCTAATATCTTGAGAAGGAAAAAATAGAATAAGAAGAATGAGGATTAGAAGTTATTGATCAAAGAAATAACTTGTCCAGAAAAATAAACGAAATGTTATGTTTTTAAAAATATAATGAAAACTGGATGATCATCCAGTTACTGGGAAAAGTGTATTAAATCACAAACAGGACAAAATATAGCAATTAAATAGGCTCTGTGACCAGAAGGTTTTTTTCCTTTATTATCAGAACAGTGAAATCAACCAAAAACTGGGAAGGTCCTATCAAAATGAATGCCTGCCACCAGCAGTCTGCTGCCTTGCCATCTGTGAGATGGGAGGGAAACAATGAAATGTGACAAATGAACTGATCACTGATGGAATTCTGTTGTCCTAGGTTAGTCAGTTTCACTTTAACTGCCAGGGAAAGGATGTGGGAAGAGAAGGGTTTTGATACAGTGATACAGTGGATGACATTACAAAGGTAGAGACATACAAAGGTAGAGATATAAGTAATAACCTGAACCAATGGATTATTACTGATGAATGGCTTACTCCGCAGGTTATCGAAAAGTCAAGAGCAATGAAAGCATCACTGGTGTTTTCAAAGAAACGTCATGAATCTGGAATTCAAACTTAAAGTAAACGGAAAGCAACCACCTCCTGGGTTCCTGATTCAATCTAGAGAAAAAACTCTACCTGGTCTATAGGAGCAATTACTGAATTGTTAGAGAAACAAAGAAAACAGAGAAAGCCACAGTGCACAGCATCACCTTTATTAGAGTCTGAGAAGATGAACTAGATTGACTGTTGCTGAAGATTATGACTCTGGACAAGAACCATGATCTACATTAAAGAAGTGGAAAGAACACTGCATGTGCATTCATTAAATATATATATATATATATATATATATATATATATATATATATATATTCCTTAACCCACTTCTTAAATTTGGTAACTTTCAAGATTTCTTGAGGATGTGATGTGGGAGTATCATATATCAATCTGTTGATTTCATTGGTTAAGCAATAAAGAAACTGCTTGGCCCTGATAGGTTAAAACATAGGTGGGAGGAGTAAACAGAACAGAATTCTGGGAGGAAGGGGAAGTGAGCTCTCTCCCGGGCAGATGATAGCTCTGCTCTGTGAAGCAGACACGATGGAGCAAGCTGCCAGGTCAGACATGCTGAATCCTTCCCGATAAGACCGGTGCTACACAAGTTTATTAGAGATGGGTTGATTGGGATATCAGAATCAGCCAGTAAGGGCTAGCGCTAATGGGCCAAGCAGTGTTTAAATGAATACAATTTGTGTGTTGTTATTTCGGGACATAAGCTAGCCAGGCAACCGGGGTGCTGGGGACGCAGCCCCGCCGCTCCAATTACAACAGAATGGTGCCCAGACGTGTGGACAACTGAATCCACTGAAAACCTGAGAAAGCTTGGGAAAGAGTAAAGCATGTTTTCTTGGTAGCTGCAATTTCTCGGTTCTACTCTGCTTGCTAGAGGCAAGCAAGTGCTCTCATCTAAGAGAGGCTTCCTGACTCAGCTTCAGCTGCAAAACCCTGCAGCTCTTTTTTTTTTTTTTGGTTTTTCGAGACAAGGTTTCTCTCTTAAGAGGTCCTGCCACGAAACACTTAAACGGTGTTGACGAAAAGCTGAACGCATGCTTTTCGGTTCTCAGCCGTAGCAGGAAAAAAGCTGCACTGTTTAAAAATGCTGGCTTTCTGGGCCGTCCTGCCAGGGCAAACTCTGTTGAGGTAGGCGGGCCAGCTACAGAGAGAGGACTTGAGTGTTGTCTGTTGCAGCTTGTTTGATGGCAAGGACTTTGAAACACTGTATACTTGTGTCACTGAATGCGGCTCTGGCCGGTACCTCAGCCACAAGGTTAGAATGGCAGAAAGCTAAGGAATGGGCTACATCTAGCCTGCAAAGCCACAGCTTTAGTCCTACTGATATTGCTTGGTATATTAAAGATTCATGTGGTCAGAAAAAGAGAGATATACAGTAAAGAGAGATTCAAAGACAAAGAAAATTTCTAAATGCTTTACTGTGTGTTAAAAATATATGCAAACTAAAAGTTAAAGTTCTTTTTTTTTTTTTCAAGATTTTTCTTGGGCTTTTATTTGCACCTAGTACATATTCGGAAAATAAGACTAAGATGAATCAAAAGGAATTCTTGAGAGCCTGTACTGCCAGGTTCCAGAAAGCAGATGGTTTCTTTTTTTTTTTTAATTTTTTTTAATTTATT
>NW_004949217.1:281470-293434 GCF_000317375.1 Microtus ochrogaster | reverse complement strand
AACACTTGGGAGGCAGAGGGAGATTGACCTCTGTGACTTCAAGGTGTGGTAGCACACGCCTTTAATCCCAGTGCCTAGAAGGCAGGGACAAACAGATCTCTGTGAGTTCAAAGTGTAGTAGCACACACCTTTAATCCCAAGGCCTGAGTGCAGAGACAGGCGGATCTCTGAGAGTTCAAGGACAGCCTGGTCTACAGAGTTATTCCAGGTCAAAGATACAGAGAACCTGTCTCAAAAAGCAAAACATACTAAACCTGGATGGAGGTGGGTGGTCCTTGGACTTCCCACAGGTCAGGGAACCCTGATTGCTCTGCAAGCTGATGAGGGAGAGGGACTTGATCGGGGGAGGGGGAGGGAAGTGGGAGGCTGTGGTGGGGAGGAGGCAGAAATCCTTAATGAATAAATAAATTTAAAAAAAAAAGAAATTCAAAAAAAAAGAAAAAAAAGGAAAAACATAAAAATAAACAAAATAGAGGTTAAAATAAAACACACAAAGATGGAAAATACACAGAGAATCTTGATACTGTATGCTATTATGCTCTGTTTGAATTGTTTGAATGCTGAGGAAGGAGCAACAGCTGCTAAAAGATATTTGTTTATAAATGCTGCTGAACTAATCCAACATAGATATTTTGACTTTGAAATTTGAATCTAAAGACATGATGCTTTGGAAAGGAGTTTCTTATTTTGTTTTCACAGAGGGTGAGAGTCTGTGGATCGCTTCTTGCCCAATGTGGTATGCTAGACCACACCCTCCTGAAAGTCATTAAAAATTAAGAGGCATTCAAACAAAATCCAGCAGCTAAAGTTTGGAGCTGACACTTTCATAGCAGGCTAGGGCTATCAACAACCCTAGTGTTTGTCAGTCTAGAGAGTTTAAGACCACCGTAAAGCCTTATAGTTGTGTACTATTCAACAACATAAGGAAACAAATAACTGATATGCATAAAGACATGAATGAAGCTTCAGAGAACCAAGTTCCATGATGAGGAATCAGAGGATACCATGTAGTATCTGTTTCCATTTGTATAACAGAATTGAATAACAAAAAGATATAGAAATGGAGGGCAGAGAAGTGATTGCAAAGAATCGAGGGAAAATATGAATGGTAAAATGGATACTAAGGACAAAGTTAGAGAACCTTGAAGTGACAGAAAGACTCTGAAGATAGATTATTATAATAACATCCTGGTGTGATATTGGAAAATAATCCCAGGTATTTTATAATATTTTACTACTAGAAACACTATACAAAGGTAGGCAATTTCTCATTGTAATTTTTTCATTTTTGTGACTACATATGTATCTACTACATTTATAGCAAAATTAAAACATTTATATTAAAATATGTCATAATAGGAATAATGTAAGAGAGATATGTGTGTATCCCAGATTAAACATACATAGACACAATAATAAAGAAATATAAAGTTATAGAAATCAAAAGAAGACAGACAGCGATGGTGCACATCTTTAATCAGGAGGCAAAGGCAGGTCAATCTCTTTGAATTTGAGGCCAGAACAAGAGTGAGTTCCAGGATAGCCAAGGACACACAAAGAAGCCTGTCTAGAAAAAGAAAGAAATAAAGGTAATGCATGCCTACGCAACGCTTCCATTTTTCTCCCTTTTTTAGTTTCTCACATGTATGGATAGTTACTTACAAATATTTGACATCATATTGTACATGATATTATTTATTCAATGAATTTTGTACTGATGTACTATACAAACAGCAATACTAATTCAATATAAATTTTAAGTTTGAAAACTATAACAAGAAAGTCCATGTAGCCACTATCCTGGTCAGGTTATGAAATGTGTCTATTGTGCTTTTAGCCCATTTTCATTCTGTTTCCTCAAACTGTAATTTTATTAAATACATGTATTTTTTATTGTTTGGGGTGCTCTGTAAAGAATAATCTCACAAATCTGGAGTTTCACCTATCCTTTTGCCACTTAGCACACTCCAGATGGTCTGCTCTGCTTTTCAGGTCGTAAGCTATTCAAGCTGTCTCCTCTCTTTCCTGCACTTTGTAAACTGATTTAGGACTTTCAGAAGCCCTCACTCTTCTAATGCTGTGGAGAAATTTATCTTATTTTCATTTAGCAATTTTAATGATTAAACATAAAATTAGACATAAATATATTTATTCCCAGAAAAAAAAGTGCAAATCTCTCACAGACTGGGATATTAAGACAACAGATTTTTTGTTTGTTTTTGTTTGATGTTTTCAAGACAGGGTTTCTCTCTGTAGCCCCAGCTGTTCTGGAACTTACTTTGTAGACCTGGGTGAATGTGAGAGACAAAGTTACACTTTAAGTTTTAATTACTATGCCTTAGAGATCCATGAAATAAAATATCTCTGAACTGCAAGCCCCTTGCCAAAGAACAGATAGTTCCTGAAATGCTGAGACTATTATTTATGGGAAATAACAAGCCACATGTTTTTCACTGCTCTAAATAAATTTGTTTGTCTCATCTACACCAGGTGTGCTTTTTCTCGTGCAGGAGGGAGGTTCACAGGCATGAAATATGTCAGGATTTATGTATGCTTTCCCCTGATTGAATGTAGGCTGTATATGTCAGCATGTGTGCTTGCCCCTTCTCAGTTCTGACAGAAAAAATACTTAAGCTGTTGTAATCCATGACTCAGGGCCATATTTTGGAAACCAAGAAATGGACCTGGCCAGAGCTCATCCACCTGGCCAGTATTTAATTAAAGCTTGCTTCAAATTTAGCTTTAAACTGTGGTAATGGTCTTATTCTTGATTGGTGGGATTAACGTTTTCTGGCAGCCCAGCGAGATTCAGAACACCCACTCAATTTGGAAAGCTGGACCTTCACTCCAGAACTCCAGGACTGAGGGACCACTTCAGGAGGTACATATTTTCAGATTTTCCAAGGCTCTGAGGCTGCCTTCAGTTTGCAGATTGTTAGAGCTACCTGTCCTGCTGAGTAATACAGTTAGCATCTCTGGAGAGTTCCTGGAGACTCTTGTTCTGGGATTCCTACCTGGGATTTAGAGGGATTTTAATGGAACCCCAATATTATCCCCTCCGGGGAAGATAGTGAATGTCGCCCTTCCCTCTAATTCTGGTTCTGGTTGGAAAGTTTTGTTTGTTTCCCTCAGAAATCTTTGTCTTGTTGGAAAGTTTTGTTTGGTGCTTCATAAAGTCACATCTCCCTGGTTCGCTGGAAAGTTCTGTCTGTGTTGACTGGTGTGTCTGTCAGTTTTGTTGCACGCATGAAGCTGAGACAGAAACGATTCAGATATTTTTGCTGTCTCTGTGCCAGCTCCAAGTCACCACATGACTGCATCTACGGCAAGGTCTTAGAATCAATCTCTGAGCTCTCTGGTCACTATATTTGGGTTAGTAGGAGTTCAGATTTCTTTTGGGTGTAGATAACATTAAAGTTGATTTATGCTGTTTGTTCTATTTTGTTGGAAAACTGGCTCTAGAGTTGGGTTATGGCTCTCGCTTCTCTAGACCCAGGCATATTTGAATGTTTCATGTATGTCCTATATTAGTAAAGCCCAACACTATGATGAGAAAAAGAGGTAAAAGCATGACAGCCAAAAATATTAGTTTAGTTTATGTGAACTTTCTGTATCTCAAGAATTGTAAATTTATTTGGTATGGTTAAAAACTCTAAAATTTATGAAAAAAAGTTGACTTAAAACTAGTAACATTAGGAGTTGATAATTAAAAATATTTGCATAGATAATCTTTAAGGGACCATGTGGCATCATTCGATTTTGCAATATAAGCAACACGTACATGGCTGATTGCCATCTCTGCTAGGGTTGGGGAGAATGGAAGTCATGTGACTTCACCACCATCTTCAGGCAGTCACGTGACTGACAGCCATTTTTGCTAGGGTTGGCAAGGTCATATGACATCATCATATTTAGGTAGCCACATAGCTGGCAGCCAACTTTGCTAGAGCTGGAGAAGAAGGATGTCATCAGGGACCACATGGAGTGGGCCTACCAAGGTTTCAAAAACAGGTCTTCAAGGTATTTTTGATTAGGATGGAATTTTGTATATTTACTGCTGTGTCCTGAAAACAGGTTTATGAAAGATAGGATTTAAAAACAATGCTTGTTTGATGGCTGTAATCCCATCGAACCTTGTGCCGCTCAAACCTTGACCCCTTCCTCAGGAAAGGTAAAGACCACTCCCACAGGCTATTTAAACTGCTCCCAGAAAATAAACGTGGTTTTCCCTTTTTCTCTCCAGTGGTTGCATTGGCAGCTTCCCGTTCCCTTCGGGGTCACCTGGGAGTGCAGGTGTCTAATTAAGCCTGGATATCTTTTAATCTGGTCTTATTTGGTTAATTGGAATTATTTTGCATTGGCAGAGTGGCTTGATTAGGAAAATATTCCTAACAATGTCTTATTAAAAATGCACATCCATGCATTCATATAGAAAGAATGTACCTTCTGCTAGCAGCCAAACTCTGTAATTTGAGTCATCCAGGCAGTATTGTGATGTGGGATTCCCCTCGGTATGCTGTGAATATCATTGGTTAATAAAGAAGCTGCTTTGGGCCTATAGCAGAGTTATAGGAGAACAGAGCCAGGTAGGAAAAACTAAACCAAATGCTGGGAGGAAGAAGGAAGAGTCAGAGAGAAGCCATGGAGCCCCATTGGAGACAGACTCCAGAACTTTACCCAGTAAGCTATAGCCACATGGTAATACACAGATTAATGGAGGTGGGTTAAATTAAGATGTAAGAGTTAGCCAATAAGAAGCTAGAGCTAATAGGGCAAGCAGTGATTTAATTAATGCAGTTTCTGTGTGGCTATTTTGAGTAGGAGCTGCTGAGCAGCTGGATCAACCAAGCAGCCTTCTTACAGTAGTATTGGTTTTGAAGGGTTTTGGAGAACAGCTGAGACTTGCCAAGGTATGTCAGGGCAAGAGTTACGAAAGAGAACCCAATTGCAATGGGGGACCTTAGCAGTGTTGGAAGTGCTGATACCTTGCAATATTCACCAGAAGCGCCAGTCACAGTGAAATGGAGCAGGCTGCCACTTAGTAGGCAGGCTATGTTATATACTGATGAGGGTGGGGCCAAAGAGGTGATCCAAGCTTCTCAAGAAAACCCAAAGGATTGTGCCTTAATCTCAGATACTGAGTTTTGAATTCTTGGTGCTGTTGGTACTTGGTTTTGCCTTATACAGATTGTGGTTGTGCACTGTATCTTCCTTCCCGAATTAAAAAAAAAAAAAGTGCTTTATTTTTGATATTGTAGGAAGCACAAGTTGAGAGATTTTAAACTTTTTAAGAAGAAATTTTGGAGGTTTACAGAAAATTTAAATAAAAACTGAATATTTTTTGAGGTAAAACTTTTAAAATATTTAAATTTATATGGATATGGGGCATTTAAAGTTTATAAAATGTTTTATATTTTTAATATTTGAAATTAAATAACTGTAAAGGTTAAAAATTAAAGTCACAGCTATTAACACCAAAAACTGAAAACTAGAAACTGAGATGTTTATATCTTACAATGCTTCAGGATAATGATCTAAGCACTCTGGCCAAGAACTTGGAGAAACTTCTCAGCCTATGGGTCTCCACCTTTTAGAGGTCAAAAGATTCTTCTACAGGGGTAGCCTAGGACCACCTGAATGCTGGATGTTTGCATTGTGATTTATAACAGTTGCAAAATTTCAGGTGTGAACTATCAATGATTTTATGGTTAGGGGTCACCAGCATATGGGGGAGGATAGTTGTGAAGGGTTGAAGCATTGAGAAGGTTGGGAACCACTGGACTTAGGGAATGTCTTTCCATAATTTAGGTTTATTCATACTTGAGAAGGAATGTCTAACCTACTTGTCTTTGCTAGTTTTGTTAAGCTTAAGGTATGTTGATAAATTGAATCATATAAGAAATTGTTATATTCTGCAGTGGTGCGCTATGAAAGGATCAGAATATTCCCCAGTCTCTCTGTGGGCTGTGTTTATGAGTTAAAAGGTTTATTTTGATACTAAAGGAGATTCAATTCAATTCAGAAGTTGTTTTTTAAGGCTCAAACTTAACAGAGATAAAGCTATAAAGACCTTTCCCAAGGTCAGATATTTAGAAAAAAGCTCCCATTTCCTCAGGGCCTTGAAGAAAGGCCCTGCTTGGTAAAAAGGTAGTATTATTCTTATCTCTAGCAAAAGGGACACAGGGCCCTTCCCTTAACTCACTGCTGTGGTGCCTTTTACCTAGTCAAAGGCAATGCTAGCCTCCAGGCTCCCCCAGTCCCTACTAATGAGCCCTACCTCTGCAAGTCTTTGTCTTATAAAAACTTATAAAAACTGTTAAGGGTAATTAAGAAATACAAGTAAATGGTCAGTCACCCTATAAATAATCAAATACTTTAATGTATTCAGAACTGTACTTGTAGTCATGCTAAGTATTAGTGGGATTAATTATAGATAAAAGCTTTATTTAGCTTATATGTGTTTTCAAGGTGAAGCATGGGTTTGTTTAGCTCTGATACACTTAGTTGATAGTGGTCCTCAAACTTATCAGAGATCTGATAAATATGTTATTTGAAATGTTTAATGGAAAAAGATTACTATGACAGAGATCCCCAGTTCCTATCAGTGACCCCAACTCTCCAAAGAAGATGATAGGGCACTACAATGACCCCTGCTGGATTGTAGTAATGTTAACCATTGGGCTAACTTGCCCGAATGCTACCAGGACCCATCCCAAACTGCATAAGTAGTACACTGGAGAGTTGAATGCTCCACTTTGCCTAGAAAAAGAAAGCTAAGTTCCCCCATATTCCTCCTCCATGGGAAGCATTTTACCTGAAATGACTGTCAGCTTAAAGACTGATGCTGTCCTGGTACCTCTGACCCCAACACTATAAAGTTCACAGGATCCTTTGATGGCTATTATGGTAGTAGACTAGCATCTGTCATTTTAATTGATACTCGGGCAATTTCTTCTATTTTCTGCTATAATTTATCCTTCTCAGATCTCAGATGGTGTTGATGGCTAGGTTAACTATAGCTTTGTCAGTTTTGCAACAGCTGACAGCCAGATTCCTCCCCAAGGCTGCAGCTACCTTGTTAGCTCATTTCACAAGTAAAGATCAAGCTTTACTTTTCCTAGTACTACTAGATACACTGATGAGAGGAAATAGACAGGTTTGCCTTGCTAACAGACTTTATATTAAAAGACGCACATGGTTCAGATGTAACTTTCCACTTAAGGAACATGATTTGTAATGACTGTCCTCAGTAATAGCTACTTGTGTCTCTGGTAAATGATTAGATGGAAATAATCACCTTCTTGAAAGCCAGAGGTGGAACTGGCCATGGGGTTGTAGGAGGCCTCTTGTTTATTCCCAGCTACTCAGCCCCAAAATAAACACACAGAAACTATATTATTTAAATCATTGCTTGGCCCATTAGCTCTAGCTTCTTTTTGGCTAATTCTTAACTCTTAATTAACCCATTTCTATTAATCCGTGTATCACCACATGACTGTGGCTTACCAGGTAAAATTCTACTTCGGAGATCAGACATCTGTCTGATGTGGGGTTAGTGAAAAACTTTTCCCATTCTGTAGGCTGTTGTTTTGTCTTATTGACCATATCTTTTGATTTACAGAAGCTTTTAAGTTTCAGGAGGTCCCATTTATTAATTGTTTCTCCCAGTATTTGTGCTGCTGGGGTTATATTTAGAAAGTGGTCTCCTGTGCCAATGCCTTCAAGTATATTTCCCACTTTCTCTTCTATAAGGTTCAGTATGGCTGGCTTTATGTTGAGGTCTTTGATCCATTTGGACTTGAATTTTGTTCATGGTGATAGATATGGATCTATTTTCATTCTTTTACATGTTGATATCCAGTTATGCCAGCACCATTTGTTAAATATATTTTCTTTTTTCCATTTTATATTTTTTGGTTCTTTGTCAAAAATCAGGTGTTTAAAGATGTGTGGATTGCTATCCGGCTCTTCTATTTGATTCTATTGGTCATCCTGTCTGTTCCTGTGTCAAGAGCAGGATGTTTTCAGTATTGTAGGTCTGTAGTAGAGTTTGAAGTCAGGGGTTGTGATGTCTCCAGAAGTTCTTTTATTGTACAGGATTGTTTTGGCTATCCTGGGTTTTTGCTTTTCCATATGAAGTTGAGTACCATTCTTTCGAGGTCTGTGAAGAATTTTGCTGGGATTTTGATGGGCATTTCTTGAATCTGTAGATTGCTTTTGGTAAGATTACCACTTTTACTATGTTAATTCTGCCTACCCAAGAGCACGGGAGATCTTTCCACTTTCTAGTGTCTTTTTCAGTTTCTTTCTTCAAAGATTTTAAATTCTTGTCATACAAGTCTTCCACTTGTTTGATTAGAGTTACTCTGAGATATTTTATGCTATTTGTGGCTATTGTGAAGGATGTTGATTCCCTGATTTCAGTAATACCACTTTTGGGTATATATCCAAAGGATGTTCAATCATGCCACAAGGACATGTGCTCAACTATGTTCATAGCAACTTTGTTTGTCATAGCCAGAACCTGGAAACAACCAAAATGCCCCTCGACTGAAGAATGGATAAGGAAAATGTAGTACATTTACACAATGCAGTACTACAGAGAAAAAAAAAAAACGATGACATCTTGAATTTTTCAGGAAAATGGATCAAGCCAGAAAACATTATTTTGAGTTAGGTAACTCAGACACAGAAAGACAATTATCACATGTTTAAAAACCACCTAAACATAGTTTAAAGATATGTTTAGGTGGTTTTTAAACATAAAGCAAAAAAACCAGCCTACAAACCACTATCCCAGGGAACTTAGACAACAATGAGGACACTAAGAGAATCTTACTTTGATCTAATATACATGGGAAGTAGAAAAAAACTAGATCTCCTGAGTAAATTGGGAACATGGGGACTTTGGGGGAGGGTTGAAGGGGAGAGGGAAGAGGCATGGACGGGAGCAGGGAGAAATGTAGAGTTCATTAAAAATCAATAAAAAAGATAAAACAGGTAAATAAGAGAAAAAGTGGCATGACTGCAAACAGCTATGCCATTCAGAATGGAAAAAAAAATCACTAGAAAATTTTACCTTTCTGTGACCTCAAAGCAAAGACAATTATAAAACTGCAAACATCTTTAGTGTAAGCAGATAAAAGATTGAAAGAGTTCTGTATAGCTTGCACTCTGTTGAGCTTTTAAGTCACTTGCTTGTCCAATATTGCCTTGGCTGGATGCTTTAGTCTTGCTGGGAGGCTCCAGCGTTTAGCCTTTATTAATTGTGGGTCTATCCAAAAAATTAAAAAAAAAACCTTTTTATTTTTAATTGAAAGGATTCAGAATTTAGTTCAAGTGGGCGTCTATGCTTTTACTGCTACAAGTATAATGAAATACATTTTAAAAGTTCATCTTTAATGACTCAGTCTAATGGTGCATGTTTACAACACCAGCACTTAAGTTGGGGAAGCACAGAATTGCGACAAAGCCAGCACATGTTACATAGCAATATCCTGTTTCTAAGAATGAATCAAGAAGAGAGAGGAAGAGGGACACACACACACACACACACACAGAGAGAGAGAGAATGAGAGAGAGAGAATGAGAGACAGAGACAGAGAGAATGAGAGACAGAGACGGAGAGAATTAATGAAATAATTTCATCTTTAAATAGCTGTATGTGTTTCACCTACATAGGGGAAATTGATGGACTGTTTGAGAGGAATGGCAGTGTAAATTCTTAGCTGTTTGATAATTGCAAACATACTTATAAAGCCTTGTAAAGGCCCTCAACACTGATTATGGGTGGGGTATCTATCTTACTTATAAAGGTTTCAATATGATGAAAGTATTAGTATTACTGCACTTATAAGGACATTTTGTATCAAGAAGATAGTAAGGTAAGTCTTCCATAATAATGTATGACTTTGGGCTTTAGCCTACTGGAAGTAGGAACTGTGTGCTTGGGGATGTAAGTCAAGTACATCGTGTATCCCAGTACCACAGCTTGTGAGTTTTCCCCCACTGTCCCCAAAATAAATATCTTCTGTCTGTATAATTAAAACTGCTAACATTAATGGTTGTAAAGTGCTTATGGAGATGTCCAAGCTTCAGAAAAGGTTAACAATAGTCTTCTGTTCCTGAGTGCCAACACATAGAGACATACAATGTAATGAAGCTGATTTTAATGAACTGAATACACTTGTAAATGTATTTTCCCCCATATTTTCAAATCAGAATGCAGTCTAGTCACTATCTTGGCATTGACACGATATGAGCTGAGGATTCCACAGGCTATGCTTAGATTATTGAATCATTGAAATACAGGTGTATTATTTTAGTTAGATCATCCTGCTATATGTAAAGGTATTAAATTATGTCTCTAGGATTAGTTGTACTTGTTGAGAATTCACAATCCCTGACAAAACTATGCATTTATAGTAACATAAAGCTTATATGACCATTTTAACTATGTCTTGATAAAACTGAATCACAGAATTATAGAATGGATTAAATCACTGATTTCCTTTTAAGCATAAGTTCAATAGTGTAAAATGATTTTTTTTTTGAAAAAGTAGAGCTCTGTTAAAGAGGAGTGTAGAATATTGATATGTCAATGAAATGCCAGCAGTGGTTATTGGATTGTTCTTACCTATTCCTATGGTACAGTAATTTGTTTGGATGTTTGTTTCTTTGTTTTCAGTACTGAGGTCACAACACCACAGGCAAATGTTCTCTACCACTGAGCTGCACCTGCAGTGCCAGAAAGAGCTTTTTCATTAAATGCTGTATCTCAGTTATTGAGGCTTCCAGTTTATTGGCAGTTTCTGACAGGATACTTTGTACTTTATTTATTTATTTATTTATTTATTTATTTATTTATTTATTTATTAAAGATTTCCATCTCTTCCCTGCCACCGCCCCCCATTTCCCTCCCTCTCCCCCAATCAAGTCCCCCTCCCTCATCAGCCCGAAGAGCAATCAAGGTTCCCTGCCCTGTGGGAAGTCCAAGGAACCCCCACCTCCATCCAGGTCTAGTAAATTGAGCATCAAAACTACCTAGGCTCTTACAAAGCCAGTACTTTTTTTTTTTAACATAAAAAGCAGACAATGAGGACTACTGAGAACTCAAAAACAATGGCAATGGGTTTTTGATCCTACTGCATGTACTGGCTTTGGGGGAGCCTAGGCAGTTTGGATGCTCACCTTACTAGACCTGGATGGAGGTGGGTGGTCCTTGGACTTCCCACAGGTCAGGGAACCCTGATTGCTCTTTGAGCTGATGAGGGAGGGGGGCTTGATCGGGGGAGGGGGAAGGAAATGGGAGGCTGTGGCGGGGAGGAGTCAGAAATCCTTAATAAATAAATAAATAAATTTTAAAAAAGCTATTTGATTTACAATGTAATCAGCTATGGTTTTGCTTGCAAAAGTGTTTATGTTAATTTTTTTTTCTTTTGTTTTGTTTTTTTCAAGGCAGGGTTTCTCTGTAACTTTGGAGCCTGTCCTGGAACTAGCTCTTGTAGACCAGGCTGGCCTCTGCCTCCTGAGTACTGGGATTAAAGGTGTGTGCCATCAACACCTATCATGTTAAAATATTTTAATGAAAGATAATTGAAATCTATTACATAAACTAGAATTATAGTATTTAAACATATTTTGAAATGCAATGGGAAATACAGTCTTTTATCTCTCTGATGATTGGCGTGACACAAAGATTTCTAAAACAAAGTGTCATTCCTTTCAAATATTTGAAAATTTGCACAATTATCAATCATGTTCAGAATTTTAGCACATGTTTTGTTCATGTCTAAGCTTTTATATTTATACAGTTGTGTTGCTATAAGTCAAGGTTCATGAATAATATTAGTCACACAAAGATTGCTATATATTCAGGGGGATGCCTATATGTTTGTCTTTGGATTCACCTTCTTATTTAGCTTCTCTAGGATTGCAAATTGTAAGCTCACTGTCCTTTAATTA